>NC_091227.1:6473918-6536418 GCF_040958095.1 Procambarus clarkii
TGGTTTTAGTGGGTGTGATTGGCTTGTGGTAGATTGGTGTGGGTGTAGTGTGGGTGTGATTGGCTGGTGTGGATGGTTGGTGTGGGTGTTGTGGGTTGAGGGGTTTGGCGTGGGTGGGTGTGGGTGTAGTGGGTGTGATTGGCTTGTGGTAGATTGGTGTGGGTGTAGTGTGGGTGTGATTGGCTGGTGTGGATGTTGGGTTGGCTGCAGTGGGTGTGATAGGTTGGTGTGGCTGTAGTGGGTGTGGTATGTGATGTGGGTGTGGGTGGTGGGTGTGGGTGTGGGTGTGGGTGTGGGTGTGGGTGTGGGTGTGGGTGTGGAAGTTTAATGCACTGGGTCCCAGAAGGATACAGACTGAGAATGGGTGCCTCAAGTGGTACCTCACTTTTTTTTTGTTCGTAATGTTTCAAATTATTATATACTTTTGAATTTCGTTAGATTTTCTATAAATTTTATTAGTTTTCACATTTTGTTTATTCTGTCCAATAAAAGCAACATAGAACACTTTCAAAGGCGTTGACCCCCACCGACCATTGGTGACCCTCGTCCCACTGGTCGCATGACAAGCTACACACACCCGCTAAACCCACAAGCTGCACCCACAAGCTGCACTCACAAGCTGCACTCACAAGCTGCACCTACCAGCCACACATACCAGCCACACCCAACAGCTAAACACACTAGCTACACCCAACAGCTAAACACACTAGCTACACCCACTAGCTACACCCAACAGCTAGCTACATACACTAGTTAAACACAACAACCACACACACACACACACACACACACACACACACACACACACACACACACAAGCCACACCCAACAGCTAGCTACATACACTAGCTAAACACAACAGCCACACACACACACACACACACACACAAGCCACACCCAACAGCTACACACACTATCTACACCCACTAGCTACACCCAACAGCTAGCTACAAAACACAACAGCCACACACACACACACACACACACACACACACAAGCCACACCCAACAGCTAAACACACTATCTACACCCACTAGCTACACCCAACAGCTAGCTACAAAACACAACAGCCACACACACACAAACACACACACATACACACACACACACACAAGCCACACCCAACAGCTACACACACTAGCTACACCCACTAGCTACACCCAACAGCTAGCTACAAAACACAACAGCCACACACACAAGTCACACCCAACAGCTACACACACTAGCTACACCCACTAGCTACACCCAACAGCTAGCTACATACACTAGCTAAACACAACAGCCACACACACACACACACACAAGCCACACCCAACAGCTACACACACTAGCTACACCCACTAGCTACACCCAACAGCTAGCTACATACACTAGCTAAACACAACAGCCACACACACACACACTCGTGTCTTTGAGACAGGAGTTCATCAAAATTTTCACTGATTATAAGAGTCTGATCCTTCATACTGTATTATGACACGAAATAAATTTTATGGTTACTGCAAGATTGGGAGGAGGGAACCATCTTCTTCCGGTGGGGTTTACCAATCCCCCATTTTAATTAATGAATCTGTAACCAAATTTAATTCCTTTTGGGATTGCGTGAAAGATTCCGATGGTGATTTATTTCTACGTTGTTTTTCGTGTAGCTTTTGAGTCTATTATACTTTTAGTAACAGTACCTAACCAACCCTTCAATATTGAAATTGTTTCCAGTTTCCAATGGGATATTTATTATTATGAAAACACATTGATTTTTATAATTTATATTAAAAACAACATTTTTCGTTGATCTTATATATTAAGCCTGATTTAGGACTTATTGCATATATTTTGAGTTTGCAAGTACTAATTTTTATACCAAAAATATTACAATTAGTGAAAATAGGTTAAGTGATGGGACATACCAATAGACTATGTCTCTTCTTTCAAATACCTTGGAGTCTCTGTCCCTTGTACCTCAACTGCAATCAATAAGTTACATCAACAATGTAGAGACAGACTCAAGGCTCTCAGAACTGTAGTGGGGTACAGCCCGAAATATGGTGTTAATATTAGAATAGTAAGAATGATGTATTTAGCGTATAAAGGTCTCTGATAGACTATCATGTACCAGCTTTGGTCCTGCAGAATGGCAAAAGTATTGATAGACTGGAAAAAATACAAAATGAAGCGTCCTATACAAAGTTCTCAACATGCGGAAAGAATTAAACGAGATAGAATATATGAAATTAATCTTATGATAGGACTTATCAAATAGGTCCCTTAAAAGTGTTATTAGACGAGAACTCCTGGATGAACTTGAAGAAAGTAAAACAGTGTAAAACTGGACAGTGTTTCTGTTTATGTCTAGAATGGGAACCCCTGTAAGAGAACCTCTTGAAACACTTGTCACATTCAAAAGGCTTCTCCCCTGTATGGAGTCGACGGTGTTCTGTTAAGGCTTCTTTTCGCCTATATACTTTTTGGCAAATATCACATATGAATCTGTGTTCGTCATCATCAACCTCATTTCCATCTGCTCTCATTGCATGACCATTGTTAAGAGCAGAGTAGTAGGCTAAACCGGGGGGTGCCAACTTCAGGGACTTAGCCTGAGTGTTGGATGGAGCTGACTGTACAGAGGTTAGTTTTGGCGATGCTGATGGTTTAGATTTAAGGGAGAGATCGATCGGTTATACATCATCAACTTCATTTCCATCTGCTCTCATTGCATGATCATTGTTAAGAAACGACGAGTCAATGCTTACAACCTTGGGATTAGCCTGAGTGTTGGATGGAGCTGACTGTACAGAGGTTAGTTTTGGCGATGCTGATGATTTAGATTTAAGGGAGAGATCGATCGGTTGTACATCATCAACCTCATTTCCATCTGCTGTCATTGCATGATCATTGTTAAGAGGAGGGTAGTAGGCTAAACCGGGGGGTGCCAACTTCAGGAACTGGTAAAACGACGAGTCAATGCTTACAACCTTGGGATTAGCCTGAGTGTTGGATGGAGCTGACTGACCCTCACAATAGTCACTGAAACGTGGAGAACGAACCTTCTTTTCATTACTAGTGGTCTGGGCAGAATCTGCATCTCTTTCATCATCCCTACTCCCCAAAATGTTATTTTTTTGATGTTGTTGCTGTATTTTTTGTTGTTGTTGATGGGATTGTTCATCTAACCACTCAAGAGTGTGTTGATGTGGGCATCGCCAGGAGACGAGAGCCTCCCCCCCCACAGTGCCACATTCACACACTTTGTGTCCCTTCGTCTCGCCCATTGCCCCATCGTCTATGCCTTCATGGCATCCACCAGCGACATCTTTGATGTGCCCTTGAGTATGTTGGGACTGAGAAATGTTATGTTGAGATGGTTGCTGTTGTCCATTGTCACTGCCCCGGGGCAAAAACCCAGCCTCTAGACAACTGCCTGAGTGACAGTTTCTTTGTGGTGTGATTTTATTGTCTGGGTTGGAAGAGGACTGTGTGTCAGGTCCAACATGCGCCATGTTCAGATGATTGATGAGCCGCTTAGTACTGGGGTCCTGAAATTTTTTTAGGTTGTTACAATCAGACCATTATTAAATTAGTCTATAAACATCCAAACTATAAAAAAAAAACTATGATCATTGAGAAACAATATTCATTAATGGTAAATTTTACATTTTAATTTTTACATCCCTAGGCATTCCATAAAATTCAATTTTAGACAATTATTCATCAAAAAAATTACAAAAATTACACACACACAAAAAAAAAACAAAAAAAAAACAAATTAATACTATAACCCTTAAGAAGGAACGACGAGAATACGACTTCACTCACTATACTGAATGGATTTCTTCAAGGATTTAAACACATGTTGTCACTGGGTGTGAACTACGAGGTAGACTGAGGGAGTAAGGAGCTATCACATCCTTTTTATTCATTGAGGACAATCTAGTGGCCAGCGACGAAGAGCTCAGGTCTCGAAGCTCCGGCGAGTATTATGTTATCCGATACTGTATATAATATTTGGCCCAATGGACTTCAGGGAGCCATTGAGTTAACACACCATAACGCCAACACCAATATTTATGTGAAATGTCATTACTTACTTGATCAATGAGAGGGACCCCTCGTCAGAGGATTCCGAGGAGGAATCTTCAGATGAATCTTCAGATGATTCTTCAGATGAATCTTCAGATGAATCTTCAGATGAATCTTCATCGTCTCGGTTCACCATTCCAAACCTACTTCTGATGGCATTTTTCTTTCTTTTCTTGAAGGGTGGGTTAAGATCATTATCATCTGATAATGTCTTTTTGATGTTGGTGTTTTTTTTTGGGGGGAAAGGTCTGGGGTAGATTGAGTTAAGGGAAACTCATTTAGGTCGATTTTGTTCAGAGTGAACAATGACATGCTAATTTTGGGAAGGGAACTATCCATACGGATACCATTCCATATGATGTGAAGGGGATCGAGGTCTTTGCCACATATGACAAGCATGTATTCACCTTGTACAATGGAGGACATTTACTCATTAAAACCTTTGGAGTTAGTAGAATTAAAAAAGGGAATGGGACTGGACTCAGCATAAAGACGTACACCCAGACAGGCACCGGCTCTATCAACGAGACGAATTGAGTCTTGTCTGATCTCTCTGTTGGTGTGAAGCTCTTTATATAAAAATGGTCCAAGTTGTTATTTTGGGGGCCTCAGAATACCACCGGATGCACACACATACACAGACACACACACACACACACACTCATATAATATTTATTATGGATTTTAATTTAACCAAGCTGTAGAAAGAGACCAATATATATAAAAACAATTACTTATGCCTAGTGTATAAAAAGAATAAAGTTGCTTCTTGAAGAGAAAGAGGAACAGACTGACAATTAAAAATATCAAAGCTAAACATAAAATTAATATATCCCTTTTAGAATTTGAAATTAAATTTTCTACTTCTTGTAATTCCAAATCTGCAGTTTGAATGGGATAATGTTTATATTTAGCTTCATTAATGATATAATTACTCATATCTATCACTTTAGAATCTCTATCATAGGTTTTAGAATTAATCTTGTGAGTAATTGCTTGACCAAGGCTGTTTACATCAAACTGACTAAGCAGGCTTAAAATCATCTTGTTCTCTTCTAAAGAATTTGTGGTAGTTCCATCCATACCAATTATGTTTATACATTGGGGATAAATGCGTATTATTTCATTTATGGCAGATAAATATATCATATCTGGTGTTATTTGTGGTGTGGTTATAGACTGTGGAGGCCCCAATTTAATATATTGTCCAAAGTTTATATCTTGTTCTAACAATTGATTAATTATTTTATGGCGAAGGTTTTCTAATGCAGCATGAGTTATTTCATTATTGTACCCACCAATATTACCTATTGATAAATATAATTCTAATGGTAACAACACTAATCCCACAGATAAAACAAGGGATAAAGACGAAGATAAAATGGATAAAACCCGTATTGAAAATTGAATGCTCATTTCAACCATAGATGATCGAATGATCATCGCCAAAAGTTGAATAATCATTTGTTGAGATGAAGCTTCTACCATAATTACAGATAATAATTCTTGAAGAGCATCATGGAGAATGTTTTTGGAGAAATATTTTAACAGTCTTGAAATTATCTTAGGCACTCGAGTTGTAACTTCAATTTCGGTTATAGTAATAGCCTCATCTTTTATTAATGATAATAAATCGGAAAACTCAGATTCTAAACGTGTTATTATACCATCTATGAAATTAGTAGTTGTAGTAGTATACTGTTCAATAAATGATACATTTTCGGAGGATACTACTATATCCGCTTCGTCAACAAATTGTTCTTTTTCTAGTATTGACTGTGGAACAACTGTTTCAATATAACCTCTGTCAACATCCATATAATTTTGTTTGTTCAATTTATCCATAAGAATCATACTCATTCCTGATGTTGGATTAAGTAAGTCCACTAATTCACCATCGGTTAATTGGTTGATAACTTGATTGCCAAATATAAAACCTAATATCTGGCGGTGGACATGACTATGGCATTGATCTGACTGGCTATCGTAGTATTTATGAAAGAATTTACAATAGATTCAGTTAAAGTTTATATTCTGTTGCTGAATATTCCATGTCAATGGTGGAGCATCGATTAAGCCAGCAACAGCTTTTCTCAGTTGATATGTATTTGTATTCTTGGCATAGGCAATGGGGTTCTTTTGATAAGATTGTAAATCGTTTTCATTAGAAGGACTCCATCGACTTGAAGGTCTTAGAGCCAATGTTTTAAGTGCAGACAACTGTACACCACAATAATTTTCGTTAGATTCCTTGACATTAATCGACCAAGTTTCAACGGGAATAGGTTTCGAGAAATAATGATTGTCTGTTTCTGTATTGTTTAGAATAGATTTTAAATCATTACCAAATCTTTCTTGAAGAAATTCAAGGACCTCATTATGAACAGCATAACATGCTTCACTACAGGCATATTCACGTTCGTTTATTAAAATAGCTGATCCAGATCCGGGCTGACAAGCAGTTTTTACATCATAATAACATTTTAGCATGTTACAACCTAGCGTTGTGAATTTAACTTCAAAGTCGTTAGGATTTTCATCTAAGAAAGCTTTGGGGAAATTGGGAGGAATATTTTTCCATGGTATATTCTTGATGATAATATTTTTAAAATACTTACTTCCATTTCTTTGTTGAAGAATCTCCATTGTTTTTCGTTGTGATATACGATGTACTATGTAAGTTGCAATTGCAATATCAGAGACAGTAATAGTTTTCATTATGAAAATGTTAAGAGTATTTATTTATTTTTTTAATATTGATCAATATAATAAAGAAATTTGAGAATTCATTTACCAGAATACTGAGAGGAATCATGGTGGAAGCTGGAGTAAATGGTGATGCTGAAAGTTGGAATAGTGGTGGTGGTGGTGAAGAATATGGGTGTCATCGAAATGATTATTATTATCAACCAACCATTCCACAAATACCATTACAAACAACTCAATATATGATTGTACCTTATTATATGACTTCAGTGCCACATTCAATTTATGTAATTCCACCTTCTTCATGTTACGTTTATGATTTTCCTTCAAAATATTTTTATCAATTACCACCACCACCACCGCCACCACCACTACCACCACCACCACCACCACCACCACCACAACCACCGCTACCACAATCATCAGAAATTTATTCCCATTACAGTGTTGAAGTTCAATATAAAATTTCCTTTTTAGAAAAGGAAAAAGAAAATTTAAAATCATGGAAAATTTTACGAAATATTGATGGACATATAACAGAGGTCCCCTGGGGTATATCCTTCATATACATTGCATATGAATATGGTGGGTTACCTCGAGAATT
This sequence comes from Procambarus clarkii, assembly GCF_040958095.1. NCBI lineage: Eukaryota > Metazoa > Arthropoda > Malacostraca > Decapoda > Cambaridae > Procambarus > Procambarus clarkii. The sequence goes on from NC_091227.1 coordinate 6,481,306, forward strand.
ATTTATGAAATATGTTAATGAATGTTGCAATGGTAGTTAAACATTTGCTTTGCAAATAAGCTCAGTGAGTAAATATTGTATATTATTACATCAATGCACCATACACCACACGACTCATTAGTGCACTCATATGTCGCTATTTGATCACCATTATCAATGGGCCTAACATTATTATTAATAATAAAATTAAAAGTATAACCCAGCCAATATTTTTAATTGATTTCAATATAAATTGCCATATATCAGATTGCCCAATGCCTTGAATCACTTCACCAATACCATCTCCTAAAATTTCGGCAATATTTCTTAAAATTGTTCCCTGTTCACATTTATATATATAAAATATTTCTTTATTTTCTAAATTAGAAATAGGTTCATAACCCTTGACAAATTGTGAAAGATAATTGTAGTTATGGGGACAACATATTCCCTTACAGCCCAAATTTAATATGTTTTGGGTTTCTGCAGAATTTGGAATATCAAATTGACAGTTCCAGACTTTTTTATTGAACAATGGATGAGTATTATCATTTAGTATGTCATAGTTAATATAATCAACCCGATTGATAGGGAATTTACAAAATCTGGTCAAATATACTTCTTTTTTTAGGGAATGTCCTTTTCCAACATGGTATCTAAAACAACCACTGTTCTTCCGATTGTATTTGTTCAAATATTCAAGAAAAGCAACACCTACACCTAATAATATCGCAGATTTCAATATCAAACTTTTATGTTTACCAGCCCATTTGGTCATAGTGTTAAAAATTTTAGTTAATTTGGAATCAGTTGGTGAAGGATTACTTTCTAAATATTCAAGAAATTGAGTTTCGTTTTCAAACCCAAGATCTTGGGCAAGTTTATTTACATTGTTAATGTGTTCTTCATAGAGTTTAAATGGGTATTTTTTAACATATGTTGTTTAAGAGCTTTGTTTTCTATAATATTTAGAATAGGGGATTCTACATCACCATGCAAAATATTTTTCATAATTTTATTAAAATCATTTTGGGATTTAAAATTTAGGTTTTCATTGATAGAATTAATAAAAGATTTGGCTGGGTGATGAAGATTTGACAATTTAATGTTTTCTGTCAAATCTGTCAGATACTAATTTGTATTTAAAAAAGATTTATTTTCATCAACCAAACTTTGGGTGATGTGAATAAAAGGCTGAAGACCATGGTCAATTTCTTTTATCATCAATTCTGTCATGAGCTATTCTTTCTTTTTTAAATAAGTATTAAAAAAGAGTTAATTTTACTGTTTTAAAACAATTAAGTGTTTGGTATGTGAGTCGTGGTAACTGTGCGGCCGGTCTGCTGTGATTGGCTTGATGGAGCACCAATCACGGGTGAAGTGGGCGGAGCCAACGAGAGGATTTTCACTAGTGTGTGTGTGTGTCTTTGTGTCTTTGTGTGTGTGTGTGTGTGTGTCTTTGTGTGTGTGTGTGTGTGTGTGTGTGTGTCTTTGTGTGTGTGTGTGTGTCTTTGTGTGTGTGTGTGTGTGTGTGTGTGTGTGTGTGTGTGTGTGTGTGTGTGTGTGTGTGTGTAAGAATGAGTGTGTGTGTGTGTGTGTGTGTGTGTATTTGTGAGAATGTGTGTGTGATTCCTGTGTGAGAATACGTTTTATGTGTCAGAATATGTGTGTGTGTGTGTGTGTATGATTCCTATGTGAGAATACGTTTTATGTGTCAGAATATGTGTGTGTGTGTGTGTGTGTCTTTGTACTCACCTAATTGTACTCACCTAATTGTGCTTGCGGGGGTTGAGCTCTGGCTCTTTGGTCCCGCCTCTCAACCGTCAATCAACTGGTGTACAGATTCCTGAGCCTATTGGGCTCTATCATATCTACATTTGAAACTGTGTATGGAGTCAGCCTCCACCACATCACTTCCTAATGCATTCCATTTACTAACTACTCTGACACTGAAAAAGTTCTTTCTAACGTCTCTGTGGCTCATTTGGGTACTCAGCTTCCACCTGTGTCCCCTTGTTCGCGTCCCACCAGTGTTGAATAGTTCATCCTTGTTTACCCGGTCGATTCCCCTGAGGATTTTGTAGGTTGTGATCATGTCCCCCCTTACTCTTCTGTCTTCCAGTGTCGTGAGGTGCATTTCCCGCAGCCTTTCCTCATAACTCATGCCTCTTAGTTCTGGGACTAGTCTAGTAGCATACCTTTGGACTTTTTCCAGCTTCGTCTTGTGCTTGACAAGGTACGGGCTCCATGCTGGGGCCGCATACTCCAGGATTGGTCTTACATATGTGGTGTACAAGATTCTGAATGATTCCTTACACAGGTTCCTGAACGCCGTTCTGATGTTAGCCAGCCTCGCATATGCCGCAGACGTTATTCTCTTTATGTGGGCTTCAGGAGACAGGTTTGGTGTGATATCAACTCCTAGATCTTTCTCTCTGTCTGTTTCATTAAGTACTTCATCTCCTATTCTGTATCCTGTGCCTGGCCTCCTGTTTCCACTTCCTAGTTTCATTACTTTGCATTTACTCGGGTTGAACTTCAACAGCCATTTGTTGGACCATTCACTCAGTCTATCCAGGTCATCTTGTAGCCTCCTACTATCATCCTCTGTTTCAATCCTCCTCATAATTTTTGCATCGTCGGCAAACATTGAGAGGAACGAATCTATACCCTCTGGGAGATCATTTACATATACCAGAAACAGTATAGGTCCAAGGACTGACCCCTGCGGGACTCCACTTGTGACGTCTCGCCAATCTGAGACCTCACCCCTCACACAGACTCGTTGTCTCCTGTTGCTTAGGTATTCCTCTATCCACCGGAGTACCTTCCCTCTCACTCCAGCCTGCATCTCCAACTTTCGCACTAGCCTCTTGTGTGGCACTGTATCAAAGGCTTTCTGACAATCCAAAAATATGCAGTCTGCCCACCCTTCTCTTTCTTGCCTTATTTTTGTTGCCTGGTCGTAGAATTCAAGTAACCCTGTGAGGCAGGACCTGCCATCCCTGAACCCATGTTGATGCTGTGTTACAAAGTTCCTTCGCTCCAGATGCTCCACTAGTTTTTTTCGCACAATCTTCTCCATCAGCTTGCATGGTATGCAGGTTAGGGACACTGGCCTGTAGTTCAGTGCCTCCTGTCTATCCCCTTTCTTGTATATCGGGACTACGTTAGCTGCTTTCCAAATATCTGGCAGTTCCCCTGTTGCCAGTGATTTGTTATACACTATGGAGAGTGGTAGGCTCAGTTCTCTTGCTCCTTCCTTTAGAACCCAAGGGGAGATTCCATCTGGGCCTATAGCCTTTGTCACGTCCAACTCTAGTAAACACTTCCTTACTTCCCCACTGGTAATCTCAAACTCTTCCAGTGGTTCCTGGTTAGCTATTCCCTCACTTACCTCTGGAATTTCTCCTTGTTCTAAGGTGAAGACCTCCTGGAATTTCTTATTCAATTCCTCACACACTTCCTTGTCATTTGTAGTGAATCCTTCCGCCCCTATCCCCTATTTGTGTGTGTGTGTGTGTGATTCCTGTGTGAGAATGCGTTTTGTGTGTGTGTCTTTGTGTGTGTGTGTCTTTGTGTGTGTGTGTGTGTGTCTTTGTGTGTGTGTGTGTGTGTGTGTGTGTGTCTTTGTGTGTGTAAGTGTGTGTGTCTTTGTGTGTGTGTGTGTGTGTCTTTGTGTGTGTAAGTGTGTGTGTCTTTGTGTGTGTAAGTGTGTGTGTGTGTGTCTTTGTGTCTTTGTGTGTGTGTGTCTTTGTGTCTTTGTGTGTGTGTGTCTTTGTGTCTTTGTGTGTGTGTGTCTTTGTGTCTTTGTGTGTGTGTGTCTTTGTGTGTCTTTGTGTGTGTGTGTGTGTGTAAGTGTGTGTCTTTGTGTCTTTGTGTGTGTGTGTCTTTGTGTCTTTGTGTGTGTGTGTCTTTATGTGTGTGACTTTGTATGTGTACTCACCTAGTTGTACTCACCTAGTTGTGTTTGCGGGGGTTGAGCTCTGGCTCTTTGGTCCTGCCTCTCAACCGTCAATCAACAGGTGTACAGATTCATGAGCCTATCGGGCTCTGTCATATCTACACTTGAAACTGTGTATGGAGTCAGCCTCCTCCACATCACTTCCTAATGCATTCCATTTGTCAACCACTCTGACACTAAAAAAGTTCTTTCTAATATCTCTGTGGCTCATTTAGGTTTTTTCTCACGATCTTCTCCATCACCTTGCATGGTATACAAGTCAAGGACACTGGCCTGTAGTTCAGTGCCTCTTGTCTGTCGCCCTTTTTGTATATTGGGACCACATTCGCAGTCTTCCATATTTCTGGTAGGTCTCCCGTCTCTAGTGACTTACTATACACTATGGAGAGTGGCAGGCAAAGTGCCTCTGCACACTCTTTCAGTACCCATGGTGAGATCCCATCTGGACCAACAGCCTTTCTGACATCCAGATCCAGCAGGTGTCTCTTGACCTCCTCTCTCGTAATTTCGAACTCCTCCAAGGCCGCCTGGTTTACCTCCATTTCTCCTAGCACAGTGACCTCACCCTGTTCTATTGTGAAGACCTCCTGGAACCTCTTGTGTGTCTTTGTGTCTTTGTGTGTGTGTGTGTCTTTGTGTCTTTGTGTGTGTGTGTAAGTGTGTGTGTCTTTATGTGTGTGTGTGTGTGTGTGTGTGTCTTTGTGTGTGTGTGTGTGTCTTTGTGTGTGTATGTGCGTGTGTCTTTGTGTATGTGTGTGTGTAAGTGTGTGTGTCTTTATGTGTGTGTTTTTTGTGTTTGAGTGTGAGTTTGTGTGTGTATATGTTTTTGTATAAAAAAAAGATGAATAAAAAGGATAAACTTTCAATTAACATACAAATCGAACATATAAATAATGAGAAGATTAACATTAAAAAAAACCCTGGATTATATTATTTCCCCCTGAGATTTAATCTAACAAGACAATTATTTATAGCTGATAAATTATATTATAATAATAATATCGATGATTCTCATATTACTTTTACTTATCCAAACAATCTTAGCAGAAGTCAATTAATATATCATAAAATTTATGACATGTCAGGACTAACAGCTGATAATAAATTTGTCTGGTATGAAAGATTTTTCACGCAAATTCATAATCAAAATATTTTATATGAAGAGGATGATCAGGATTTTTCACTTTCAGTGTATTCTAGAACTCATTCCCCCTTTAAATTTGAAAAAACCAAAATGATACTTTTTATCAACGAGGTTGTGTATTTAATGTTGTTTCTTTTAGATGGGGTAAGAGATATTACCCAAAGTTTAAAACAAAGTTCATTAAGGGAGTATATTATTAAAAATTGTATAAATTATCAAAAAGTATTAAAAGCAAATAAAAAAACTCTTAAAACTATTGATATGTACATTTGTATTGATGATGTAATTAAATATGATGAGCTTATCATTGAGCATCTTATTAAATATTTTGAAAAAGATAAAAATTGGTCCGAAAGAAAACATATATCATTATCCACTGCATGGCATATGCATTGTGAGTTATTGCAAAAATTTACTATTATTACACAAAAAAAGATTATATCAATACCAAGACTTGCAAAATTTAATTTACAACTTTTACCCGATTATCAAATAACTAAAGTGATAGCTTATCTTCCACAACAAACAATTCATAAAAAAATTTGGCACAATCAGTACAAAAATTATTATATTTATAACAATGGGATTATTATTAAAAAGAGGAAGGCGTTGGATGAGATGGAGGAGGGAGGTTTGGAGGATGTGGAGGATGAAGCGGATCAGGCGTTGGAAGATCAAGTGGACCAAGATATGGAGGAGGTAGTGGAAGAGATTGATGATGCTGGAGAGGAAGAGGAGGAATATATTTGTTCAACATACCATGGTGCACGGCTTCGGGCTGAGAGAATATGATGGAGTCTGGTGGGATGATCGGTGATCATGAGTCTACCACAAAGACACACACACACACAAACACACACACACACATACACATTCTGACACACACACACACACACACACACACACACACACACACACATTCACATACACAACTACACACACACTTACACACACAAAGACACAAAGACACACACACACAAAGACACACACACACACACAAAAAGACACAAAGACACACACACACAAAGACACACACACAAAGACACACACACTTACACACACAAAGACACACAAAGACACACACACACACACACACAAAGACACAAACACTTACACACACAAAGACACACACACACACACACACACAAAGACACACACACTTACACACACAAAGACACACACACACAAAGAGACACACACACTTACACACACACACAAAGACACACACACACTTACACACACACACAAAGACACAAAGACACACACACAAAGACACACACACACAAAGACACAAAGACACACACACACACACACACAAAGACACCAAGACACACACACTTACACACAAAGACACACACACACACACACAAAGACACAGACACACACACACACACACAAAGACACACACAAAGACACATATATAAAGACACAAAGACACACACACTTACACACACAAAGACACAACGACACACACACACACACAACGACACACACACACACACACACAAAGACACACACACACACACACACAAAGACACAAAGACACACACACACACACACAAAGACACACACACACACACACACACACACACACACCCACAGACACAGGAATCCCAAAAGTTCACCAAAACTCTTATTATACTCACTTTACATTTTTTTTCTTAAACTAGTTGGGAGAGGTACAGTCTTTGATATGATTGGGAACGGCATTCAACATTTTAAGACCCTTGATTTGAAGAGCAGCATTTCTGGTTTGATTAAGTCGAACTCTTGGGAACCGAATGATATCTAGGGGCAGTGTAACAGCACATCATTCTTTTTTTTTATTAGATATGGTATCTCATCCATAAAAATATTTTGTGGAAAAAAAATGGGCTTGACCACCAGCCCGTGGTCAGTGGGGACCCTGTGGTGGACCATCGGCCGGTGGTGGACCATTCATTGGCTTATTAGGCAAATCAGATCTTGAATAGTTTGCCAAATAAGACATCAAATTTTATTTATAACTCCAAATTTTGTATTGGTTATTTTTTAATTAAGGCAAAAAAAATGAAGAGAATCAATTAATTCTTTATGGATTTATATATTTTTCCAAATTTTATTGCAAAATAAAACTTATAAACATTTCTATATAATATAAAATTTTTGATGTTTAAGTTTTGTTAATTTTATACACATAATTTTATTTATCACAAATATTAAATATATAATATTATTAATTTTATGTATAATTTTTTATTTATATTTAAAATAAAAAAAACAAAATATACATTTTGATTAAAATATTCATAGTTACTTTATAATTTGAGATAAAATTTAAGAAAACAGAAATAATATTTTCCCCTTTATAGTTAAATTCGATATTTTATATAAAAATAAAACAAACAAAAAGTCACTCAAAGTCATTTTATATATTATTTATTTATTTTATAAACATTTATTTTAAATAAAATTAAAAAAAACTGAAAAAATATATATATATATTCTTTTTATTAAACAAATATTTCATCACCACTTTCATAATCACTACTTCCATATTCTTTGTAGTCGTTACTTGCCTCTGTATCATAATTATAATCTATATTATCACTATTTTCATCATTAATCCATTTGAAGAACGAACAATACATGTCAACTTCAAAATCCCTAAATACAAAATAATAATAATGACTTACAAATGCTAATAACATTATGGGAGTAATAACTTTGCGAATACCAATTTGGATATAATAATATTCATCGAATAATTTAAACCAAGAAGTTGGTAAAATGTTTCCATAAACATCTAAAAATTGTACTTGAATACAACATTTTTCCTGATCATAAAGAATATTCATTGAACCTCGTTCTTTGAAACATCGAAATTTTAAATTTGATATAACAATATGATATTGATTATTTTCCTTATTTGTTATGTTTAAAAAGTATGGTTTATCTCCATATATAAAATGAACTGCATCTTCAATTTTTGATTGTGACATCTCCTTAGGTTTGAAGCTTTTCTTCAAAACAGATAAAATATAATTCCATCGGTAATTTTCATTACAAAAACATTTCCCATATAAATTACATAAGGGATACTCATCATCACTTAATGCACAATAGAGATAGTAGGCAACCGTTGCTACAAAATTATTACTTTTGCTTATACTCTGAAACAACTCACGTCCTGTATTATCAAAATATTGAACTGAAGGAGGATTGTTTGAAACAATTTTTAGCGATCCAGTATGGTAAGACGAAGGTATACCATCTCCTATTATTTCTTTCTTACATCCATTACAAAATTTCACGTTTAAGATTCTCAAAACCATAACGGACTCTTCCGGTGTTGTTGTGTGTACTGACAAAGACCATATCGGATGTTTTAAATTGTCTCTCCCATATATTCTTTCAAGAAAAGTGGTTACATTTCCTACTGTAAAAAAGGAAAATTTGAATTTTTGTTTAGTCATTTGTTCAAAATAATCCATTCGAAAATTTGTATTACAGAGACATTTAATGCCATAATTTTCAAAACAAGTTGTAACGTTATCATATAACATTATTTTTTCTGTGAGGATTTGTATTTTGAAGACATATATTCTTCCACTAGCTGAGTAATTTTATGAGTGTTGGATACAACTCGTAATATCCGTTTATGTAATGGCTCATCTTTTTTAATATCAGGGAAAAAGAAAATTGGAATATTAATAAATAAAATGTTAATTTTACCACTCCCACTCCCATTTTCTAAGAACTGTGCAACATTATTTATATTAGGAGAGTAATCACAGACTGAATGGGAATCCAATTTCATAATAAATTTCCTTTTCAATTTTATGAGTAAGTATTGTACAAATAATTGTAAGTCTTCTACACTATTATTTTCAAAGGTAACATCATCATCATTCTTATCAACATTATTAATATTATGATGATGATAGTTGGTTAGAACAATTGTTCCTAAAGGTAAAGCAGGAGGATAAAAGTGTAATTTTTTGAAATAAGATAATGGGATTTCTATACTACCATCAGAGTTACATGCAAACATTATTTAGTTTTGTTTTTAATATTGAGTGAATTCATAAATCGATTAAAAATTTTTTCGGTATTTTCATAATCAATCAAATCAGTCTTGGATACAAATTTTGCCTTTAAAATTACCTTTGCACATCCACGTTCAATATCTTCAAAATTTGAACATGGATATGTTCCTTTATGTATTTCAATATTATTTTTATCAATCTTACACTTCATCCAAATAGATAATTCTTGTTTTTCCTCATCAAAATGGGGATCCGGACACGCTGTACACGGAAAATGTTTATTGTCATGTAAGTTAGTATACATAGGACCGCAGTTACATAGACCATTAGAATAACCTGGAGCTGTAATTACACCAGATGGTAAATGTACCAGACAAGGATCGCGGAAACAGGCTGAACGTGAGATATCTGGATTAGAAATATATCCAGGGGAACATCGACATATATATTTTTCTTGTTCTTTTAATGGTATAAAAAAGTCTTGGGGGGTCATTTGAGTAAGGTCCACTACTTCATCCTGCCCATTGGTAATTTTAACCAAAGTTCCTCCTGGTTCACATGCAGTTAATCTATTTGTAGTTGCGTTATAAAGACCTGGTAGGTAGGATTTACACTTCCATCGATCTTCTTCAAATGAATACTGTAGAAAACCCCATACTGGGTCACAGAATTTTTCTTCTGGTTGTTTCCAAAGACAGTATGTGCATCCTGGTTTGAGGATTCCACCTCCATAATAATATTTTATATTGCTAGTAGAAGATGATATAGGTATTACGACCTTTTCTAAATAACGTCCACATTTACGGCCCCCAAGTTTTTGACAAATTTGATTGTCATGTGACTGAGAACTATCTACTTTTAAAATCATTCCCTTACATTTATTGATTTTAATGTCATTATTGTTATCATATTCATTATAATTTAGCCAACCTTGTAGATCAATAAATTCGTGTCTTTCTTCAAATGCAATTTCTTCAGCTTCAATTCCCTCTTTAATACTTTGACGTAAAAAACTATGAATGTAAAAACGATCAGTAATATAAAGAAAATTAAAAAATATAAAAAAAAGTACGAAAATGATAACAGGAATTTGAAGAAAATACTGGTATGTCGAAGAAATCATTTTTGGTTTTTATTTAAGAGAAAATTTAGGAGTTTCTCAGTTGAAACTCTTTTATTACAATTTGTGGAATAACAGTGAAAACGATGACGATGAATATAAAGTCTACCTGAAGGTGTACGAGATTTACCACGAACTTCATGAAAAGGACAAAAAATATTACATTGCCATTTTTGGTTCATTGCTAAGAGTTCATTATATGGCTCCTTACATAGTAATTCAGCACATTTTTGTGTAATTATCTCTGAGTTTTTTTTTTTAAATTGTTTAATTTTTGGTTGATGCAGCGATCGTTTTAAAACCAACCTAGGACGACTAATTACATTTCCTCCTCCTCCTCCAAAATTATTATTATTATTATTATTATTATTATTATTATTATTATTATTATTATTATTAATAATTATTTCAAAAATATTATTTCTAGTGGATAAGTGTCGCTGTTTAATTTCATTGATACTAGTAAATTCTATTGAAGTCTCAATACATCGATATATGAATGAAACACTCGCCATATTGGTACATGATCCTTATCACTAAACAATAGAGAGAGAGAGAAAAGCTTACAAGATAATATAAAGGATATTGTAGAATCAGAGAACCTATATATGTCAGAAGTAAAATATTTATTGTGCAAATATGATCGGCGCACGACACTGAATTCTGTCAGGCCAACTACAACAGTATTTTTCTTCAAATTCTTGTTACCAATTTTCATATTTTTTTTTTAATATTCTATAATTTTCTTTATATTGCTGATCCTTTGTACATACATAAGTCTTTTAAGAGGGACTGGAAGCTGAATCCTCCTATTATTATTGATTATTGAAACTTGACATAATGGCTGACGAGCCTTATTACCAAAAGAGAGTAAGACAAAAGTTTACAGATATTATAAAGTATATTGAAGAATCAGAGAACTTAATTATAGCTGTACCATCAGAAGTAAAACAATTTGAAGAGCTGTTAAATTCTTGGGTATTATATTTACCTAATCTCCAAAATGTTGTGGTAAAGAGAGGAAATTGTAATAAGTGTTGGTACCAAAGTGAGAATAAAAAAACACTCACTATTTTTAGGTCACATTTCGAAATAATTATTAAGCAAAATGATATAAAAGTTAGCTCTTCGTTTCTTATGAAAAATGTAATATTATTATTAGTAGAAGCTATTCAAAAAGAAAAGAGAAATATCCATGTATATTGGGATTAATTAATAACAAATATGATAAATTTATATACATTTTTTATAAACATTAAATTTAATTTAAATTTCAAATAACATTAAGTATTATATCAAATTTTGGAATATAAAAACCATTAACTAATTTCAAATATATTTCATTGGAAAATGTTTCACATTCATTATTATAGAATAAATTTAGAATATTGTTATATGTTACATTTGAATTTTTATGTTTATTTATAATATCCCAAACTTTTAAAATATGAAATTCCGTCTTATCAATATATAACGGATCTATTTGTAGATAAAAATCAATTTCTTCAGTATTTTCGAGGAATTCACTCATTTTTTTAATACTTATTAAAAAAGACATGATTATTCAGTGCTATTCCAAGGAGTATAACTTCAACTAAATTAATGTGAAACATCAACTTAAACTAACATTTCAAATGATGATATTAACATTCAGTGATTATTTAAGACACCAGCTAGCTCTAGTAGCCAATGTGATGAACCAATTGGCTTATAATGTCAGGTGTGAATAATTTCCTATAAAAATTTGTAAAAATACACTTATATATGTCGATTGAAAAATTTGCTTTAAGGTTGTTAGAGAGGTTCAAAACCTCTTTATCCTCATAGGATGGGATAATCTTAAATATTTTGGCTAAGTTAACATTAGGAATAATATATAAAATTCTTTTGAAAATTTCAAAAAAATCATGTGATGATCCCAAATATATCCTTACATTAGCAAAAGTAATAGTACCTTGCTTGGCTTGAAACTCAAAGTGCATATCTTTCGCTTCAAAAGGGTCAAAGGTTAAAAAAAAGTTACATTTATTTTGACATGGCTTACTCCTTAAAATCCTTTCTTCAGGAGTCCTGAGAACGGTTGGTAGAGTGATACACAGCCTATCAGGTGGTTCCAGTTCCTTAATTGCTTCGCCATATCTCTGGGCATCTTCTTTTCTTATTTTTTTTGTGTGTAGAAAGATAGGTCGACATAAATGACGACGACGAGGGCGGCGTTGAGGAACTTTTGTCATCTACAAACGAAATGAAACAAATAAATAAGTTGTGTGTTTGTTAGTCATTATTTGTTTGGTAATTGAAGGGGCTGGGCCGGGTTAAGTCTTAGAGAATAAGGAGGAGAAGGAGAAGGAGGAGGAGGAGGAGGAGGAGGAGGAGGAGGAGGATGGGAAGGAGGAGGAAAAGGACGAGAAGGAGGGGGAGAAGGAGGAGGAGAAGGAGGAGGAGAAGGAGGAGGAGAAGGAGGAGGAGGAAGAGGAGGAGGAAGAGGAGGAGGAGGAGAAGGAGAAGAAGGAGGAGAAGGAGGAGGAGAAGGAGGTGGGGATTGGGAACTTTTAAAAGTCATAGAAATTGTACTGGAAAATTTATCTAGATAACTAATTGGAGGAGGAGAAGGAGAATGAGAATGAGATGGTGGGTGTGTTGTGGCAAGGAAGGAAGATTGATCTAGAGAAATTAGAGGAGGAGAGTAAGTAGGAGTCCAATTAAAATCTTCATCCGTCATTTTTTTTTCCATATTTTCAGTTTCCAGTAACTCGGAAAAGGACATGCTTCTTTTCCTTGTATCCTGAATTTCAGAATCTGGATCTATAAAAAAAAAAATAAAAAATAAATAAATAAATAACCAGCTATGGCTAGGAAAATCTTTTGCTCTGATTTTTTCATTTTATAGCCACCACATCTGTCCTGAGTTTCGGACAAGGAACTCGGCAGTTATACACTTGAATTGATCCTATGAAGTATGTATGATCATCACCATTCTGTATCGCAAAGACTACAAGATTATGGCTAATAATATCTTATCTCTGTGAATGGCTTCCAGGGTCACGGCACCTTAAAAACAGAAAAGATTTGCAACTCACCTTTTACTTTACTGGAGAAATCTCTTGCTAAACCCTTAGAGAGGTGATTTATAGTAGGGACCCCATGGTCCATACTGTTGGGTGTAGCAGGGACACACTGATGTATGTGGAACCTCGAGTCCTTTTATATTTATACCCTGACAGGATGGGACTCTCCCGGATGGAGGCAGGGGGGTGGGGGAATTCTGTTGAGACCACTAGAACGCACAACACCACCCTGACACATCGAAATAATACTCTTACCTTTTAAAAAAATGAATACAATTTCACGAAAGATATTTCTTCTTGTTTTGTTATCAGTACGAGTAATAGTTAGTCACAATCCCCATTTATATACTGAATGTGCAGTCAACGAAAATGGAAAAAGATTGACAATATTTGAAGATTCAATTAAATTTTGGTTTGTAAGAAATAACCTCAATTTTATAATATCTATTTATTACGATAGAAATTTAAATGAATTATTAGGATATAATAATACAGAACAACATAAATGGTTAAATGCAGAGTTAAAATTTGGGAATGTTTCACAACTATTTATATTAAATAAATTTCAATTACCAATGAAAAGACGACTGAATCAAAACACAACAAGTAAATTAATAGGAAGATTTGTAATATTTAGCCATATCAATATTCTTCTAGGTTGCCCTCAAGGCTGGCCATACAGAAAATTATCATCATCAATGAAATATGATTTACAAATTGCTGCCTCAGGTAACGAAGAGGAATATCTTATTCTGACGCCCTTAGCAGATACCTATGTTAAGTTTTTAATAGATGGTCAAAGAAAGACACTATGTTTGGATCACAGTCATTCACAAATAAAGGTTGTAAATAATGTTAATAAATTATCAGAAAAGTGTGATACCTTAAATAGAATGTCGTCTGTTGTTATTAAATTTGTGTACGATGAGAATAATATTAAAATATTGGATGAACAAGATAGCATTCTTGACAATATAACAACATATAATAATAAGACTCGTCCTATACTTAAAGTTCTTCGAGAAGATTTAAATGGGACACTCTATATAGCACAGTGTATTGGTAATTGTAAAAAAAGTATTGATTCGCATGCTATTACCTATATGCATCAATATTTGTTTGTTTTGAGTATAATAATAATTATAATTTCAGTAAGTTTATTAATTATTCAATTATATTATATTATATGTGTTAAAAGTAAAAAAAAAAAAAAAGGCAGGAAGAAATAGGAGAGTATATTTCATATGAACTTCCCGAACCACTTTAAACTAAAATTTATGTTAATAAACGTCAACATCTCATCAAAAACTTAAACTATTTCTTTATCAATGTCTAATGTATCAAAAAATGCCCCAAACCCAAAACCCAAAACAACCATTGGAATTTAAAACACAATTCTTGAGATAATCCAACATGATTTGATTGATGTGTATAGTTAATCTGGTATACTAATAACGGTGTTTCCTCTTTGAAAAGAAACGATCTAGTACTACTTACTATCGGATATATATAGCAAATATCTTCATTTTTACTAAAAGTTCGGCTTGAAATGAAAGAATTCAACAATGTTAAGTTAATAGGAAGTGCACACTGGTTGTTTTCTACTCTACGTATTTCTACTCTACTTATTCCTTTAAAGAGTAGAATTTCTTTAGTATGTTGAATACCACGATTCAAATGACAAATTATTCTTCCCTCTAATGTTTCCAAAGGGTTATTTAATTTAATCTTAACCGTGGTCATTTTACATTCATATATTTTACATCCTATATAGTATTTATTAGGATCTGGAAAAGTTTCGTATAATAAGCGTCCCTCTGTTTCTTCATTTATATCTACATTTATAGTTAATTTTGGATATAAGAAATAAGAGTATGTATAACATGCACCACATGTTATTGAAAATGAAATATTATAAACAGTTGGGATCATTACTATTTCTTTAAATAATTTTGTTTTTGATTGTTGATGTCTTGTTTGCCATGTAGGATGGAATGGGTCATTTATAAATGTCATGTATGGAGTTTTAATAGATAATGGAGCCCATGGAATTATAGAATGAGCAAAACAAACAGTAGTAATTTTTCTTACGGTCAATATTAATAATAATACTAATAATTGATTCCAATCCATTACCTTAATTTATAGGATTAATGACTTTGATTTTCTTGGTCACACACTTCTTTATATAGTGGATTTTTTTTTTATATTTATTCATTATAAAAGGATATAGATATTTTTTATTAGGTAAGATTACAATTATAATTTCAATCCATACCCCTAAAATGAAACTTGCCAGCTACATAATTGGTCAAGCAAGAGGATCAGCTGCCATTTGTGGAGAATATGCCTCTGCTACATTAGGCGTGTTGAACAATTATAAAGATATTAAAATATATTGCC
The DNA here is from genome assembly GCF_040958095.1 of Procambarus clarkii. Classification (NCBI taxonomy): domain Eukaryota; kingdom Metazoa; phylum Arthropoda; class Malacostraca; order Decapoda; family Cambaridae; genus Procambarus; species Procambarus clarkii. Next base: position 6,497,012 of record NC_091227.1, read on the forward strand.
TCATTGGGAAGGACTGGCTTGTTGATAAACTTTCAAACTTCATTCCCATCGAATATTCAGGTTATACACTTGTAAAAAATGAAAAAACAAAAAAAGGAGGGTTCATAGCAATCGCTGAATTAATACATCCGGAAGATGTACCAGTATTGATATACTTTATTGAGTCTTCGTCAATACGAGTATTGCTACCTAAAAACTACATTACATGGAAAGAACAAATTACATCAAAGTTCACAGTTGCAAATGGTACCCTCGACAATGGAGAACCTCCCAACTTTTCCGATATTGTTGGGAGATTTTATGAAGAAGTAATAAAAACTATGGATACTGATGCCGAAAGATGTGGAATTTTTCCTTCATTTAAAACAGATCAAAAAGTTTGTAAATTGTATCCAGTAGATCTAAGGTTGACATTTATTCATCCCCGTTTTGAAATTAAAAGGAAACGAAAAATCTGTGAGTGGTTTAATGAAGATGAGTATAATATTCCATTTCTTTCAATATTCGAGAGGTTAAAAATACCTGACCTTTGTAATGCTTCTTCAACGACATTACATGAAAGGGAAGGTACTGCAAAGAGGACTATAAAATGTAAATTACAAGGCAAGAAAATTCCCATTGGTCTCTGTGTACCTTCGCTAATATTATACAAATTTGGTTATAAAAGGGCTGAAATATTGAAAGAGCCTATAACCTTAGGCGTAATGGCTTTAGGAACCAGTAATCAGAATATGGACGAAAAAACTTATGTCATGGGAGCCTTAAAGAAAAGATGGAGTTGTACTCGCAGGAGGAGTGGGCAAATAAATAGGTATCCACAGTATGTAAAGTGTTATGAGCCAGTTGGTCTCGTATATGAGTCTCAGATATTTGATAGATTCAGTCATAACCTAATTGACGGTTATATAATATCAAATAATGATGACCAATACTTATTCAGCCCATATGTCTGTCTTGGGTTACTGACTCAAAATATCAAAATCCTTCCTGTCATATATACTCATTTGCTATTCCCCAGAGGAAACGTTTTTGTAATTCAGAAGTCTGATGTAATCTGGTGTGTTCTCGGAAATTGCAAAGTGGCTCCTCCAAATACTATAGTTAATTGTATGAATGACCTCTAATTTTTATAGGCTTTAGGGGACGTCGCACTTGGCCTACAACTTTCATGTTTGTTTAAGTTAATTTGTTTATATTTGAGTTAAAACGAATTAACTTAATTAAACTAACACAACAAGAAAATCACTCTGCCTTATTAGGCAAATGGGGTCTTTTTTGCATAGTGGCTGAGAAGTACGTTCTATGCCAGAGAACAAACGTCTCGGCCTACTGTGCAAGAAAGACCCCATTTACCTAATAAGGCTGAGTTCATTAGATTATTTTTAGTCTCCTCACCTGTGTTCTATACTCTGTCAGAATCAATCAAAATAACAGTTTGTGAACTGGTAATAAATAATAAGCCCAAATACAAAATATAATTCTTTACTGATGAGTATTTAAACCAAACCAACCATATATATATTGAAAAACGAGCGAAACGGCATTTTACTTTTTTGTTCTATGAGTTTTTACATAAATTTTCATTATGCCGGCATTTTTTGGTACATTTCTGATTATTTCTTTTGCAAATACATCTATGATTTAAACAAGATAAAAGTTTACAGTGGCATACTAATTGTTTCAAGTGCCTATTATCACTGAGAAAGTAATTTGATTGTCTACGAACAATCTCACGAAGCCCAAGTTGTTGATTCTTATTAATTTCGTTTGGCATTATTCTTTCTATTGTTTTATCAAAATCGTTTCTTGATAGATATTGGTTAATTGTTCCAAATTTTGTAGCTACACGATATAAATCTCTTTCATTGTCTATTTCGATGATAATTCCACTGATTGTTCGCATTCCTGTTTTGTTTTCCCTATCTTCTTTAGGTATTATCACATTAACAGTATCATATAGGCTAACAGGTGTTACATTTGCCGATGACAATTGTAACATTTTTGAGGCATTAGTTATCTGACGCTCATAAACTTTGCTTCTAATAGTTCCTAAATTTTCAATATGTAAATTATATGAATCGTTATTTACTTCAGAATTATTATTATCATTAGGTTTACCATCTTCTAAATTACATAATCTTCTATTTATTATTACTTTAGGCGACAGCACAATACCAGGTGATGATGGTGTTGGTGGTGATAATATAGAGGGTAATGAAGGTGGCGGTATTTGTGGCAGGGATAATATGGAAGTAGAGGCAGTTGTAGCACCAGCAGCAACAGTAACAGTAACCTCCTCAACCTCATCAAAAATTATTTCTTCCATGTCTGGCAACGGTGAAGAAATCTGACGCAGCAGCGGACTTGATGATGACAGGGAATACTGCAATTATATATAAAAAAAAAATTTTAGTATACAGAAATTAATTGAGGACTCTTGTTTTCCAAGGTTGAACTGAAAACAAAACCAATAAATATTAAGGAATTTTACCTTTGCTTCTTTGCCTCTTTTTTCTTCATCCTCTTTGTCTTCTTCTTCTTCTTCTTCTTCTTCTTCATTGTCATCATAGTGACAGTTATTGAACAATTGGCTATATATTGAGGGCGAAAGACGAATCTTCATAACTATTGGCGGTTCTATACCAAAAACTGCCTTGTAAGGCGATATGCCAATTCCACGTGAATATGCTGTGTTTTTGGTGAATTGCACAAAGGGAAGTCCAGCTGACCAATCTCGCGTTTGATTCTCACACATCCAACTGCCAAGCATTTTGATTACATCCCCATTCGCACGTTCAATGCTCCCTTGGCTCTGTGGATGACGAGGTTTGCTATTAATGAGGAGCATGTTGGGCCACATTTCGTTTTTTAGCTCTTGAATCACCTCTGCCACAAATTCACGGCCGTTATCGCTCTGCAGAATTCGTGGGGCTCCCAAGAGAGCAAATATATCGAGTAAGTGGCGTGCCACTTCAATCGCCCGTTTACTGCGAAGAGCTCGTAAAACCGAAAACTTTGTTAAATGATCTTGATAATGTAAAATATATTTTACACACATCCTCCTTCTTTTTGCATATTTATTAAGTCCATTTGTCCTCGCTCCGCAAAACTGGTCGATACAATGGGCCGTATTACCCCCTTTTTTCGTCGAGGAAGTCGTTTCAAATTGCATATGTGGCAGAGTGAAATAAAGAGTTTCACCGATTGTTGAGTGACGTTAGCGATAGTTTTACTTGCTTCAAAATAAGTTCTTTTTTCTCCTCCGTGACAAACTGCTCTGTGTGCATCATAAATCGTATCATACAATTGCCCTTGATGTATGAAACGACGACACATCCGGCCAGGATCAGCTGTTGTTGTGGTTGTTGTTGTTGTTGTTGTTGTTACAGCCGTAGTAGAATGACGATTGTCACTGGTCAGTTTACGCTTGGTCCCCCGCTTCATTCTTCGTTCAGTTTCGTCGATGGTTACTAAGACGGCATCCCCAAATAGATTTTTGACATCATATCGAGACAATAGATCATATTCATGAGAGGTCTTTGTAGTCAGTTTCAATTTAGCATTTTTGACTTCCACGATGTATTGGGCTAATTTTTCTCGAGTGAAAATTTTCCGGCTTCCATGCCCACCTTTTTCCAACATTTGGCTAATTTTTAATTCAAATTCCTTTTTTTGTATCACCTCTTCTTCTCTCTCACACCCTTCATTAACTTTTTGTCCCAAAGGTAAAGACGTGGATGATGAAGGTAATGGTTCTTCATCAACACTAGTATCGTTATTATCACTTCTTTCTTGTTGTTTCTGTCCACATGTTAATGGAGAGGAAATTGTAGGTGTGTCCTCCATGCTGGAGCAAAATCGACTGACTCTGATATTAACCCTCACACGCTGAATATTTTATATTGACCAATCACTGGCAGGCTTTCTTGGTTAAGCTGGCAGTTTACAGTTTGTGCTTATTTGACTAAATTATTCCTGTAAGACAACACAAACATTGTTGTTACATTCTAGGTCAATTATTTCAAGTTTCCGTTAAAATGTCAGTGTCATCAATATCTAGCAAAATTATTATAATACTTTGCCTAATGGGCAGAGTGCACTTATTGTATGTGGAAAAAAAAAAAAAAAAAAAAGGAACTAGACTAAAATTTAATTTATTGACTATCATCAATTCAATGTGTGTGTTGCGGGTTACAAACAAAAAATCAGTGTAGCATCATACCCTCCCTGAGAGAGTGAAATATCATCAGTTCAATGTGTGTTGCTGGTTACGAACCAAAAAAAATTCAGTGTAGCATCATACCCTCCCTGAAAGGGTGGAGGGAGGTGTTAAACAATGATAGGGTTAATTACCAATGTTTGAATGTGGTTTGGGGAAGTTGGTTGACGGTTAGCCAATTTCTTTAACTCTCAAAACTTAGCTGATGTTCTTCTTTATGTTAACGACCACTTGTATATCTTCCTTAAGTATGTTAACTATAGCCTGAAGTGCATCCTGCTGCCATTTTAGGTATTGTGATATATCCTGCACTTCGTCAACAACCAGTCCATACCGTTGGGCTCGCGGAAAACTACCAGGCTTTATAGACTGAGCCATTAGTTCATTCAAACATCCCTTGAGATCCTGCAGCTGCATATACAAGTTTTCTAATCGCAGTCGAATCTGATCCTCTATTTCTTCTAGTGGTAGTTTTTTTTTCCTTTCAACCTCTTGTGCTGACACCAATTTTAGAACTCGGCGCATTATATTTGTCTGTTTCAACTTAAAATTCTGAATGGTAACTTTAATTGTCGTCTGCATACAACTTAATTGTCTTATATCATCCATAATATTCTTCATACTATTATGAATTTTATTGCCATATTCTTCTTGATACTTGAACTGTTTCTGTAATTCCTGAAATCCCACTTTTACAACAGGTATCAATTTCTTTGGGTCAGGATTTTTTTGCTTGCCCAGTTCCCACAATGCTGGATCAATTCCTATAAACAATAAATAATTTATTTTAATTTTTAATTCCACAAATGTAGGAAAAAAATACCCTGTAATATCTTCACTTTTGTCATTATGTCACGATAAGTAGATGGATTGGTCATATCAAAATCATTTACCTCTTTGCGGTGTATCAAGATATTTGTTCATTTGTTGTTCAGTTAAAGTCAACATTGGAATAATCTGTTCAATAAACAAATTCTGAAACAGAAAAAGTAGGCATTTTTGTCTCTGTCTGGCTATCTACCTGCCTGTCTATCAAAAAACGTTCCATTAATAATGTCCCTTTTAAGCTAATTTGATTATTTAAGCCAACCTGATATCAATTCCCATTAAATAGATTGGTGCAAGCTATAATAAGGCTTACTTAGGCTTACCTTAAAAATTGGATTGTATGATGCTCTTAACATATGACTAAAGGTGTCAGTGGTAGATGCACGTTGAATCTCTCCTAGAAGGTATATTATAATATAGAGCAGTTTGCATAATACCACATACTTGAAATCATTTTTGATGATAATTTTTAGGGAAAACATTATAAAATCTTTAAATTCTTTTACCATTAGGAAAAACTTGCTGAATGTAAAATCTGAAGTTCGTTTTGTTTGGTACTTCAGCAGCAAAAATTTCATTAACAACAACTTCATTACCTCCGAATAATAGACTCAATGCTGAAATAACTTCCTGTTTGTAGGCCCTGGAAGAATAAAAAAAAATAAAAAAAAAAACATTTTTTAATGTTCCCGGATCCTAGTCATATTTAACACTGAAAAATTATTAGAATATTATACAAGTATATGAATATTAATTACTTACTCCACTTCTGAAAGGCCCCTTCCAATTATAATTTGCACAATACCATCTTCATTATGATAATTGGGAATTTTTGTATAGCAAACTACTTTGAAACGACAATATGGATTTTCAGATGTGAACTCTACAGGTGACATATTGGACGAATAATAACCTGGAATAAAATTCATAAAATTATACTTTATTTTAATTATATACATTTTACAATATTATAAACAACTAGTCAAATCTACTAAGTTTTCCATAATGGTTTACTCACTACCTCATTGAAAAAAAATAAAATCCACATATTTACCTTTACCAAACCCCCAAAAAGCTTGAAGTTGATTCCACTTTCGCAAGACCTCATCATTTTCATTATTGAAGTAGGAAGGAGCACAGATTGCAATATGTAATGCCATTGATGATGAGCCCGGTTGTTGGTGAAGCATCTGAAACTGATGATTGCCCCTATTTGATTCGACCAGTGAAATAAAAACAATGTTCATCGAATCCTCACACATTATGGTGAAACCATTTAACACACCATCTCACCAAATGACCTACAACAGATCACAATTGCCTTATGTTTGTAAATATATATTAATTTAACTAGTCAGTGGTATGAAGAAAACATTCAATAAAACATATCACTAACTAGTACAAATCAATAAATATCCAGCGACAGGCCTCCGTTGCAGAAATAGGAAAGCGTCTTTTCTTCACAGAAGTTCGTTTGTCAAATATAATGGAAAAAACAAAACAAAAAAAAAACACTTCAATCAATATCATAATGCGCTTCTGTTGATAGGTCGAATTAAAAATTTTAACAATAATATATATCCAGCAGACAACATTGAGTTAACAACCACACTTCTTTTTGGTAAGACGAAACTTTATAGTGGATCTGGTGGTTTTCAGTCTATGACAAGCAGGCAACCCACAATCATCATTAACACATGAAGACACATGTGTATGCAAGAGGGTTGAATATAAGATTAACACCGAACAATGTGGATGTCTAGAAACTACTACATGATGACGAACCCGGCGAAACATTAGACAAATCGGGGTACAAGTTTTTTTTTGACATGATGCACTGTGGGCAAATTCATACAGCAACACATTGGTTCCATCGTGGTTAGCAAACCATTCTAATATTTGTAATAAACTTTGAGTATTAATTTCACAATAACGTTGTTTTTTTTATATAGTCTCAGGCGTTATATTAACCAACTTTCTCAAAGCCACATTTTCATCATTGGAATGGATATGGTTTTCTATTTTAACAATAATAGACTTGCTAGTTGAAGTAGTATCTTTTTTCTCTTTTATCTTCTTCTCTTCGGCTCCCTCACTGATATCGCTAATATCATCCTAGAAAGATTAGATTTCATCACAAATGCACCTGAGACATTATTTATTTATTTATTATAATATAGTGTCCAAAGCTTCATCATGCTTATCATAAAATAACTTTTAGGTACTTACACCACAAGATTCCTTGGATAGCTCCATTACACAGTAGCCCGTATTACTACTGAACAGGATTCTGGCATACTGGTTGACTGGACTGGATACGGAGGCTCTTATATATTGTATCACCGGCATATTGCATGGAACTTAATGTAATGATTCATTTCTCTCTTTGAATTATATTCATTGGTGAATATAAAATACAAAAGTTGATTCAATGGCGATAACCAAACTTGGTGTTTACATCGGACGATAGTAGTACTGCTTGGTAATCATGTGATATGTTGATATTTTATAAAGAAGATTATGGTTTTGTTATTATGTCCATAATTACATACCTCATATTTTGTAGTCTTGTAATTAGTGGAAAGAGAGAATGTAAGGTATTTAATTCATTATTCATCAAGTCAAAATATAAATATGATAAGTAAAATAGTAAAAGATAATAGATATATATTTTTTTTTTTATATTAAATTATTTATATTCTATATAAAAAAAACATGTTCTATTCCATCCATCAACTAATTAACTAAAAGTCTGAATCTAATGTAAAAACACTGTATTGATCTGAATTCATTACACCATATTTTTGATATTCACTTACTTTTTTTTCAAAAAAATTAGTTTTCCCTTCTAATGAGATATTTTCCATAAAGTCAAATGGATTTTCTACATTATAAAGTTTCTTAAAACCGAGTTCAAAGAGAAGTCGGTCAGCCACAAATTCTATATACTTCCCCATTAGATCACAGTTCATACCAATAAGTTTGATTGGCAAGGCATCTGTTAAAAATTCTTGTTCAATCTTCACAGCATTATCAATGATAGAATATACATATTTCTGATCAGGCTTATTAATCAACTACTTAAATATCAAGCAAGCAAAATCTGTGTGTAACCCTTCATCTCTAGAAATCAGTTCATTACTGAAGGTTAGACCTGGCATTAAACCACGTTTTTTTAACCAAAATATTGCAGCAAATGAACCACTAAAGAAAATACCCTCTACTGCAGCAAAGGCAACAATGCGTTCGGCATATGTTGCCGTTCTATTGGTAATCCACCTTAGAGCCCAATCAGCTTTTTTCTTAACAGCTGGCAGCGTTTCAATAGCATTAAATAATCTGTTCTGCTCCTGTAAATCTTTTATGTATGTATTAATAAGTAAACTGTACATTTCATTGTGAATATTTTCCATGGCAATCTGAAAACCATAAAAACACCTCACTTCTGGTATTTGTACCTCTTGGCAGAAACGTTCAACAAGATTTTCATTGACGATACCATCTGATGCGGCAAAAAATGCTAGAACATGTGAAATGAAGTGACGTTCCTCGTCATTAAGTTTCTGTTCCCAATCTACAATATCCTTTGACAAGTCTACTTCTTCAACTGTCCAAAATGATGCTAGCGCCTTCTTATACATTTTAAAGATATCATGATTTTTAATTGGGAACAATGTAAAACGTCCTGGATTTTTAATCAAAAAGGGTTCAAGCATCTGAAAAAAATATATAAATAAATAAATAAAATATTTATTTTAACATTATGTTCACTATCATAGCATAATAAACGAATGAAATTATTGAATTTTGAGTAAAAAAGAGATTAATTTACTACGTACATGTTCTTCCATCCTATATTTTATGTAAACTAAAATAGGTACACATACATATATATATATATACATACATACATATACATACACACACACATATATATTCTTTTCTTTGACACGCTTCCCAATGAGCAGTATCCATTATAACACCAGGCAGTAATACTTCCTATGTTTTGAAGGCATGCCAATTGAACCTGATTGTGACTCACTGCTGCGTTTGTTGCTATTTACTTCAGTAACAGTATATTCACTCTCTGGGAGAACTTCAGAAGGGTATATAGGGGGTATTTCATTGTTCCAAGTATCAAGTAGATTTGCTCTCAATTTTTCTGAATTGATACTCCCTATATCTTCTGTTAAAATATTTAAAGATTTTAAATGAGGTTTAATACTAATGTCTGCAAATTCATATGAAAGGTACTTATTTACCAATACATAATTTCGTTCCCAGTCATTCATACTTAAAATAATCTTAACATCTTCAAAATGTTTTAAATTAAAGTTTTCCACTTTATTTATTGAGGGCCAAGTAATTGAAGCACATTTTATAATAATTATTTCACTGTTTTGAAGATCAATTAATACGTCGGCAAATATTTTTCTTACATTTATCGATGAAACATTATCTAATATAAGTAAAAATGAATTTTCCACTAAATGATACAAGTTGATTGTTGGATTAAAGTTTTGTAAAAATTCCACTTTTATTTTTAAATTATTTCTCCATATGACAATTTTATCCCACACTTGAATGATATTTTTGGGGGCTGTTAGTATTATAACAGAATATTTTCTGGGGTAGATTTCATATTGCTTTTTCATGGTTTACAAAAAAAAAAAGCAACTGCGCCACCCTTGCTGACAGTTGGGATCTTGAAGAACAAATAGAACCAATATCACCATCACTTTATAATTATCTGAAAATGATAAAAAAAAAATAGTTCTTTGTATATTATAAGCTCAGTAATATATAAAGATGTGTTGATACAAAAGTAGAATGAATAATTTGTTCCACAAGAACAAATCTACATACCTTATTTTTTATATAATTATCTTTTTAGTAATAATATTTAAACAGGTTACTATATCATGCTTTATAGTATTATAAATCCTACATTTTAACCGTGATCCTAAATTTAACCACAGCAAATGGATCACTCATTATATTAATATTTTTTGCCCACATTTTACATATTATAATATTTTCACCTGGGCTAAGTTTCAATTGAATAGGAAGAAGTGGGGCATAATATCCATATAACAGGAAAACCTTGCGGAGTATATTTGTTTGGACTATTAACCCAAATATGTGAACAAGATACCCATACACATTTTGGTAACTTATTACCATTAGCAATTGAGCTTTTCTTCATATTTTCACGCAGGCTTGTAATCTCATGATCTGCAGAGAGTGGAAGATCTTCAATATTCTCATATACAATAGGTAAAAAATTTCGAAGATTACGAATAGATAATAAAATTATCGGTGTTAAGGTATTAAAATACCAATTCTCTTTTCTAAATTGATCAAATATGGATGTATCAAATTTACAAAATACATTATTATTTTCATCATTATTAATCGTTGTATCATCATTACAATTAACTGTATTTACATGAAAAATCATATCGTAACCACGATTTTGGTCCATATAATACTTATTTTCAAAGACAACATACAGACCAGCAGGTTTAGTATTAGTTTTTGTAATGAAATTCATTGACAGTTGAGGATGCTGAGTTGAAATTGTTGACCTATTTCTTGAATAATATAAATATATAATTGAAAAGATCACAATTAAAAATATTATAAATATTATAATATATAAGGAATTTGATAGTGACATTATTATTTTATTTTATATAAAAAAATGTCTCTCACATCTAAACTAATAATGTATACTAATGATTATATTATATATATAACGAAACAACATTCTTGTTGACTTAGTTGTGTTATTTTTGATACGATGGTCATCTAGTCAATATGTGGGGTTACCTGCAGGGGTCACGACTATCCTCAGTTCTAATCTACACATGAATAATCTTCCATTTAGACCACCACACAGCTGAGTGGATACGAACATTGGATAGCGTCTTTCACCCTGATACCCCTGTTTCATAGCAGTGCTGTCAGGGGCTGCTTCCTGGGGGTAGAAATAGGCCTGGTCTAGGACTGGTCTGTGGGGACCTAGTAGCCAGAATGCACCTCTCAGCCTACTATGCAAGGCCCGATTTGCCTAATAAGCCAAGTTTTCCTGAATTAATATATTTTCTCTAATTTTTTTCTTATGAAATGATAAAGCTACCCATTTCATTATGTATGAGGTCAATTTTTTTTTATTGGAGTTAAAATTAACGTAAATATATGACCGAACCTAACCAACCCTACCTAACCTAACCTAACCTATCTTTATAGGTTAGATTAGGTTTGGTAGCCGAAAAAGTTAGGTTAGGTTAGGTTAGGTAGTCGAAAAATAATTAAATCATGAAAATTTGGCTTATTAGGCAAATCGGGCCTTGCATAGTAGGCTGATAAGTGCGTTCTGGCTACTAGGTACGACATATATATATATATATATATATATATATGTCGTACCTAGTAGCCAGAACGCACTTCTCAGCCTACTATGCAAGGCCAGATTTGCCTAATAAGCCAAGTTTTCATGAATTAATTGTTTTTCGACAACCTAACCTACCTAACCTAACCTAACCTAACTTTTTCGGCTACCTAACCAAACCTAACCTATAAAGATAGGTTAGGTTAGGTTAGGTAGGGTTGGTTAGGTTCGGTCATATATCTACGTTAATTTTAACTCCAATAAAAAAAATTGACCTCATACATAATGAAATGGGTAGCTTTATCATTTCATAAGAAAAAAATTGGAAAAAATATATTAATTCAGGAAAACTTGGCTTATTAGGCAAATCGGGCCTTGAATAGTAGGCCAAAAAGTGAGTTCTGGCTACTAGGTACGACATATATATATATATATATATATATATATATATATATATATATATATATATATATATATATATATATATATATATATATATATATATATATATATATTAAATTATTGTTGACTCGAGCTCCTTTTTTATCTGTGATATAAATGCTAAAATTATATTGATCTCATTTTCAATTACTTCAGTTAGAATATTATCTCTGTGTGATGTTAATGTTTCACTAAAGGCTTCCTCAAGAACTGTTGGAGTATAATTCAACAAATGAAGGCAACCATAATTATGAACATGTTGAGCCACATTACATTTGATTTCATCTGTATGGAATGAGCTGTAAATAATCTGTGCATGACATAAACCATATGGATTCTGGCAATTCAGTTGTTGATTAACATTATTAGATAATGGTGATGGTGGAGATGATGTTAGTTCAAGTTGAGATGGTGGTTGGGAAGAAGAAGGTAGTCAAGGATTATGAATAGGTTTTCGTGATGTAACTTTATATGGATTTTGGGAGTGAGTGGGTTTTAAGGTAATATTCCCTTGTAAGGTCAAATAATTGCGTACCAATGTATGTTGTTTATGTATAACTCCTCCACCATTAGCAATCCACATAATAGTTACAAATAGAGAGTGTAACATATCGAGAAGTAGACGACAATTACTTTGAGTTAAATAATTATGATATATTTTGAAGTCTTTGCTACCTATTATTAAATTTTCTTTGCATTTAACTTTGATTCTATTTAGAGTATTACTTTCAATATTTTCAATATTTTCAGTACGTTGTATTAAAGATTGGGGATGAGAAAACACAATATCTTTAATTTTTTTGGTTTCAGCATGAGGTGAAAATAAATAATGAAGGAGACTAAATGACATAATATAAAATTTCCCTGTTTCAGAAACCAGCAAACGATATGGATGTATTGGATAGGGAAAATATTTGATTATATTAAATACTTGGTGAATTTTATTGATCAAATCGCTCAATTGGGTTAAATATATTAAACGCTTAGAAATAGAAAATAAATCACACAAGCCCAAAATGGGACGAATTCCCAATAAATCATTATTATGATCTTTACTATCAATTGCACAATCATTAGTTCCTAGCTTCCACATATTATCAAACATTTCTACCGATCGACCATCTATAAGTCTAAATCTGTGAGAGGGATTTGCAACAAGGGAATTTAGATCATGTTCATTTAAGAGATAAAGTGGCGTAATATTATTCTTGAAACCACCTAAGAGTAAATCAGCTGTAATTTGGCCATTGGTTTCGTGAGAAAAAATATGATGAGGGCTAATGTATATTATCTGAATTTCTTTAGGTATAATTTTCTTTGAAAGATAAAGTGAATCTAATGACTGGCCCAGTAAACCTAGTGGCTTCATTTCACATAATACAGGATGTATATGGAGTATATTATCTTTTCCATAATATTGGAATGAAGAAAAATTTGAAAGTTTTAAACATAAATTTTGATTCATAATTAGAGTTAGGCCTAGTAAAAACTTGTCATTGATCTTATTATTATCAATTAGAAGATTTTTATTCATTTTTTTTATAACCTATACCAATTTCTTTCTATGATTAAATAGTTGTTTTCTTTGTTTATTTGTGTATTTGCGATTTACCATAATTTTTCTGAAATAATTTCTAAATAGCCCACTGGTGTGAAGCTGGTACAACACACTAGTGTGTCTGGTTACTGGTACAACACACTAGTGTCTCTGGTGACTGGATCACTTATCAGTGATCTGTCTGGCTCCCCTGGTATAAATATACAAAAACAGAGCTGTGGTAAACACCTACAGTAACAGACCATGGTAAATTTATAGAAGAAAATTGAAAATATATTTTCAAAAATTATGGTAAATAAATAAATATATGCTTGTATTAGATTTTTTTCATTATATATGAAGTTATTTTTATTATAACAAAACAGGGTTCACATGAAAACCACATAGATATAGCAGACTGGATGATTCCATTTATTAAAAAATATTTTACAGATTGTCTGTCATATAAACCATAAAGGTATTTTTATGGTTAGGTATTTAGTAGTGTCAATATCGCAGCCTTACCTAAATATCTATATGACCAAACCTAAAATCAACCCTACCTAAATATGAACTGATTTAAAAAAAAAAAAAATATATATAGTTCAATTTAAAATGAACATATCATAGAATTTTTTAGCCTTTGAATATTCAAGAAAGGTACACCTAACACTTGTAAATGTAATTTTTCCTGTATTTATGAAACCATTGACCAGTCCTTGTTCAGTAGTCACTGTCCCGATAATCACTTCCGAACATGAGTATTGAATATCAATCTGACTTCCTGTTCGTTGGTTTTCATTGACTATAACAGGATGTCCAAACATGTAATCACCACATTCATTATGGGTTAAAACATTAAATTTCCTAAGAGTATCATGTGAATATGCTGGATCTCTTAACAATGATAAACATAAATTTATATAAGTGTCTCGCTTTAGTGGAATAGTTGATCTCATATTCCAGCAATCTTCCAACTTGGAGATGATATAAATTTTCCTTTTACCATGAATACCATGGACACTGATAAGCATGTCCACCACTTTCTTCACTCGCTCATTAATTAAAAGTTCAAAAAAATTATCATCAAAAGTGGGATTTTTCTTGATAATTTTAGGGGTTTTGTTGATTTTGGTGATTTTGGAGGACGATACCATGATGATTATTGCTAGAATATCCTCCTGAAAAAAACATGAAAATAACATGTTTAGAAAATAGATCTAAATGGGAGCAAACCATACTATTCATGTCATATATACACCAATTCCATTCCATTTTAGTTTGACTGAAATAACTACTTGCCTTTTAGTGCCACTAGTTATCCTTGTGATGAGTCTAGGAACCTTAATGGTTATATCTTAGTACAGAACCCATATTTTATATCTTTGGAAAAAAAAATATATATAATATTATTCAAAAGTACATAATGTTATTACACAATCTTTATCTTGCGATTATATCAATTAAAATAGTATATTTATAAATCAAAAAGAATATCCTGACAGAATACGTCTACATCCCGGAGAAGTAAAGTCTATAGATTTCACTTATTCTGTTATTTATTCGTTGTTAATCAAAAAACCCATTTCAAATTTTAATTTCAAACACTTGACATGAAGGTAGACTTGGAGGTTTATGTGTACTAGCATGTTTTAAATTTATCTTTATATACATTATCTTCCATACATGATCATTTGGACTGCATACCATACCCGTTTCTTGTTCAAAAATTCCCACACATGAGTTTCGGATATGTATGGTGCCACAACAACTGATTTTGACCATACCAAAATTGGATTGATAAGCTTGTATTCCATTTTCTAAATTAGGACTGAACTGAATCTTATACTCTTGAAATGTTTGTTTTAAAAGTTGGAAAGTATTTCCTCCTCCAAAAGCATGTCTCTCACTATTTGACTGGCCAATTAAGTAAATATCAGTGTAACTGTTGTCATAAAAAATATCACCTCGAAAAGTATCTCCGGGTAGGTGGAAACACTCTGGCTGCAAACGATTAATCATTCTAAAATACCACTTACAAAATTTTTGTATAAACTCGTCACTTAATATAACTTCCATTTTATGTTCTACCGAGGAAAGAACAACACATACAAATTTGTTTTTTTCATTATTAGTTTGAATAGAAGTTTTAGGAACATCATCACATAAGACAGGTTGTTTTTTTTCATTATTTGTTTGAGTAAAAGTTTTAATTTCACTCTCTTCTGTCTGATGCTGTAATAGTGTACTTATATATGAATCACATTGACATTGTACTGTTCCTAAATTTGTACGTTCTGCAGTACCCATAATACTACATTGTTTAGGATTTTTAATTATATTCTTGGTTTCACCAGTTGTATATTGAATAAAACTTGGATTGGAACATAAAATGATGTTCGTATTTCCAGGTATTGAGAGTTGGATAGCACTTGTAATTTCGGTTTGGGGGTTTGAATGTGCTCTTCCTTGTTCAGTTGAATATCCGATACCTATTTTACCATGCTGCTTTGTCCAAAACTCTTTTACAGCTATTACCAATTCCATTTTCTTAGCAAAAGGCATTGATGGTACTTGATTTTTATAGAGGTAGTTAAAAAGATTTTGGGCAGTAAGACGTCGATAAGAAAACAAGCGTTTCAAGTCTGAAGTGTATCATAAAATTATATTTAGGGCCTCTTGAGAACTTTTAGGTGAAAGGCGATGATTACCTGTTGATGTCTGAGCCAGACATCTAATATCTTCAGGGCTCAGTGTTTTTAACAAATCACGTACATT
Organism: Procambarus clarkii; assembly: GCF_040958095.1. Lineage (NCBI taxonomy): Eukaryota > Metazoa > Arthropoda > Malacostraca > Decapoda > Cambaridae > Procambarus > Procambarus clarkii. The sequence continues at coordinate 6,513,209 of NC_091227.1, forward strand.
GGCTTCATAAGGGGAATTTATGAGGTTCATAACATATAGGAAGGAATACAACACTAAGAATGGAGATAAATAATATAAAAGTTTATTTATTTACTTACTTCTTTATTTATTATATAAATATATAGAAAGTACATTAATGTACATAATAAAACTGAATGTAGCTTCCAAAAAATATCATTGAGTCAATGTCGCTATGTAGAGCGACACACACAGGACACTGTCTCTGACCACACCCTTGTCGAGTCCACTTCCTTCACACCTATCGCACTGTAATAATCCATTCCGTGTCCAATCATAGTAAGAGTCACTCACCACTGATAATTGTACTTTTGACCAGAAGAGGGCGCCTTCTTTTCCCATACTTGTGGGTGACGGCTCATAGATAGCAGCGCTGCCATCGCTTCTCCATTCTCTGTGGAGGCGTCGGGTCCATAACACAATTACAATGAGAGCCATATTTATAAATCGTGAAATAGAAATACTCACTCATTGTTAACAAAATTTATTTAGGGTTGGGGTTTGAATAGGGTAGTATCATCATATCTTTGTCTCAAATTTCCCAAATAATAGGTAATTGGGATTAACATAGTAGTATATCAAAAGGCCCTTCTTACAATAATGTCAGTCCAAAAATTAAAACTCTTTATTGAGGATTAAGTTATTATATCTTAGCCAATAGCCAAGGCTACCTACCACCAAAGTACAGCTCACCACCCATATATTTTCCTTCAATGTTGGAATGATTGGAATTACCAATTTAAAATTTCAAGTCATATGTACGATATATATGGGAATTTAGGGGATATTACAAAAAAAAAACATACCAATTTAAAAACAACATGTAAAATAATTATAACATTTAAAATTGTGAAAACAATTGTTAATATAATGAAAAATTTCTTAACAAATAATGATATCGTTTTCTTCGTGTGTGTAATACCTATATAAATGGTCCCATTTGTAACATATTTACTGTTATTTATATTTAAACTATTATTAAGGATTGTAATGTTATATTTTTCATATAACCAACACATTATGACATTCAAATTATCTTGTAAATTATTACACACCTGAGTTTCGTTATTGATACCTCCTACTATTATAGACAAGTGATTCCAACATAGTAGTATATTTTTATAATCCCACAATACAGAAAATTTCATATATTTAACAGGAGTCCTAATCATATATGCATCTTTAATAAAAGATAAATTTTGTACATTTTCATTATAACTTTGTACATTTTCATTATTATAATAACGGCATTCTATTAAAATTGACGCTAAGTTATTTATGTTTATTTGGTTTGGAAGTATAATAGATGAATTTCGTCCTATTAGTATATATACCTGTATAGTGTCTTTAAAGTTTAACTGGAACTCGAACCATTCTTGTTGTGATAGTAAATCATATATATTGAAAAGTTCTTCATGTTTATATTTAATTTGCTCATCACCTCTATCAAACCAGTATTTAATTGAATCTTTCAATACTATAACTTCATTGCAATCATACTCTTGATTCATTGGAATTACTGGAATAATTATTAATAATAATAATAATATTAATATTAATAATAATAAAAAAAGGGTTGGAATCATTTTCAAGCCACAAAATAAACTAAAAATAATATAACATTAAAGCTTGTTTTTATATTTTAATCTTTCAACATTTAGTAAAAAATATATGGTTATGGATGTCATTATTAACAATCAAGGAAATCAGCAACCAAAAGCAGATCTAGAGCAATATTATTTTCAATTGGAAATTCAGGATCAGTAGTAATCTCATTTTTCTTGAATTGAGTATTGTAGGTGAAATATGTACACGCTTTTTGAAGAAGATATGATCTGAAGAAATAAAATAAAAAAATAAAAGTATTATAATTATTTATTTATTATATGCAGTTTATATGTTTCTCTAAATAACAGTTTATCTCTAAATATAACAGTTTATATAATAACACTTTGTTCTAACAGCTTTATACTTACGGAATTGTTTTAAAATGGATTTCATTTTTTTCCTGTTCAATACACGTTGTTGAACTTGACATCATAGCTTGAATTAAATTTGAGGTGAAGGCATCTTTCCTTTTAATGATGAATTCATGATCATCACAAGATATTAACTTGATGTATGTGGAATTAGGACCTTCACATCCACCATAGAAAATCTGGTAATATTGTGTTAGTGTTTTTTATCTTCAAAAAACATTCAATCCTATTTTACATCATCTCATCATGATAAAACTTAATATGTATATTGTGGAGGTTTCTCTACATTTAAGTTATCATTTTTCATAGCTAACCAAATTTCTTCGGAATGAGGTTTACTTGGATGAAAAAATTCATTGACAAGAAATTTAAGAAATATTTGAGCATCCTCAGTAACCCACATATTACAACAATTGTTTGCATAAACATAATATATGCGAACATATACCAAACAATTATTATACTTAATTCTTGCTGTTATGGTGGAATACCAACCATAATAAATGAAATAATTATATATCCGGTCCATATGGTCATATTTAATAAAATCTTGAAATCCGGATTCTGATAATTCTTCTTTAGTGAATGTACATTTTTCTAAGCATTCAACTTTACATTTAGTTTCAAGAAATATCCTATCTAGCTCACTTTTCAATTTTTTAAATTTTTTAAAATTAGAGTCATATTTAAATAGAGCGTCAAATTTATTTATAAAAAACTTGATTTTTTCATATTCCTCTTCATTTACCTTTTTATCTTCATCTTCTTCTTCAATTACCTTTATATCTTCATCTTCTTCTTCAATTACCTTTATATCTTTATCTTCCTCTTCAGTTACCTTTTTATCTTCATCTTCTCCCCTTTCTTCATCTCCCTTTTCATCTTCAACTCCTCCTTCATTTACTTTCCTCTCTTCATCATTTCCCAATTTCTCAATGCCAACTGCTTCCCCATTACCAATATCCATTTGGTTCATTTTTCCCAACCTGAAAAATATATATATTATAATTGAAATAGTCTGGTGTATTGAAATAGACTAAGATGATCATCAATCTATTCAAGGAGAAACAGAAACAATCTCAATCAAAAACTGAAAGTTATCTACTACTTAAAAAAAAAAAGAAAAAAAAAAGAAAAAAAACACTGAAATACTCACGCCTTATTTACGCCTTAGTAAGTGTTAATATACTACACCACAATGGTTGTAAGTATAACTTTTAGAAGTTCATTGTAGTAATATCCAAAGAAACGCAGGATGAGAATTGAGATACTGCTCGGATCCCACCTCCTTTTATACAACACACACACACACACACACACACCCATACCAACACAAAGACACACACCCACACCAACACAAAGACACACACACACACAAAGACACAACTACACACACACTTACACACACACACACACAAAGACACAAAGACACACACACACACAAAGACACAAAGACACACACACTTACACAGGACTATTATGTTATGCGGAAAGAGAGGGAAGGAAGAGGTGGGGGTGGTGTAGCTCTGCTGGTAAGAAAAGGCTGGGATTTTGAGGAGATGGATATTCAGGGCTGTGAAGGTTTCAGTGACTACATAGCAGGTACTGTAACAAATGGAGGGAAAAAAATTATAGTCGCAGTCATATATAATCCACCACCAAATGACAGAAGACCTAGACAGGAATATGATAGAAACAACATGGCCACCATTAACATAATAGAAAGAGCAGCTTCTGTTGCTAGCAGGAATGGATCTGGACTACTAATTATGGGAGACTTCAACCATGGGAAAATAGATTGGAAGAACAGAGACCCGCATGGAGGACCAGAAACATGGAGAGCTAAGCTGCTGGACGTGGCAACAAGAAACTTTCTAAGCCAGCATACCAAAGAGCCAACAAGAATGAGAGGAGAAGATGAACCAGCAATGCTTGATTTGATATTTACCCTAAATGAATGGGATATAAGGGAAGTTAAGATGGAAGCGCCCTTGGGAATGAGTGACCACAGTGTATTGAACTTTGAGTACCTGGTAGAGCTAGGAATTATCTCCCCCCAAAAAGAACTAGGAATCAAAAGGCTGGCATACCGAAAGGGGAATTATGAACAGATGAGAAGTTTCCTAAGTGAAATACCTTGGGACACAGACCTCAGAGACAAGTCTGTACAGGGTATGATGGACTATGTTACCCACAAGTGTCAGGAGGCAGTAAACAGGTTCATCCCGGCCCAAAGGGAAAAATCCGAGAAGCAACAGAAGAATCCATGGTATAATAGGGCATGTATGGAAGCGAAGAAACTGAACAAAAAGGCGTGGAGGAACTTCCGGAATAACAGAACACCAGAAAGCAGGGAGAGATACCAGAGAACCAGGAATGAGTACGTCAGGGTGAGAAGAGAAGCAGAGAAAAATTTTGAAAATGATATAGCAAACAAAGCCAAGACCGAACCAAAGCTACTCCACAGTCACATCAGAAGGAAAACAACAGTGAAAGAACAGGTATTGAAACTTAGAACAGGCGAGGACAGGTATACAGAGAATGACAGAGAGGTGTGTGAGGAACTCAACAAGAGGTTCCAGGAGGTCTTCACAATAGAACAGGGTGAGGTCACTGTGCTAGGAGAAAGGGAGGTAAACCAGGCGGCCTTGGAGGAGTTCGAAATTACGAGAGAGGAGGTCAAGAGACACCTGCTGGATCTGGATGTTAGAAAGGCGGTTGGTCCAGATGGGATCTCACCATGGGTACTGAAAGAGTGTGCAGAGGCACTTTGCTTGCCACTCTCCATAGTGTATAATAAATCACTAGAGACGGGAGACCTACCAGAAATATGGAAGACGGCGAATGTGGTCCCAATATACAAAAAGGGCGACAGACAAGAGGCACTGAACTACAGGCCAGTGTCCTTGACTTGTATACCATGCAAGGTGATGGAGAAGATCGTGAGAAAAAACCTGGTAACACATCTGGAGAGAAGGGACTTCGTGACAAATCGCCAACATGGATTCAGGGAGGGTAAATCTTGCCTTACAGGCTTGATAGAATTCTACGATCAGGTGACACAGATTAAGCAAGAAAGAGAGGGCTGGGCGGACTGCATTTTCTTGGATTGTCGGAAAGCCTTTGACACAGTACCGCATAAGAGGCTGGTACATAAGCTGGAGAGACAGGCAGGTGTAGCTGGTAAGGTGCTCCAGTGGATAAGGGAGTATCTAAGCAATAGGAAGCAGAGAGTTACGGTGAGGGGTGAGACCTCCAATTGGCGTGAAGTCACCAGTGGAGTCCCACAGGGCTCTGTACTCGGTCCTATCTTGTTTCTGATATATGTAAATGATCTCCCGGAGGGTATCGATTCATTTCTCTCAATGTTTGCGGACGATGCTAAAATTATGAGAAGGATTAAAACAGAAGAGGACTGTTTGAGGCTTCAAGAAGACCTAGACAAGCTGAAGGAATGGTCGAACAAATGGTTGTTAGAGTTTAACCCAACCAAATGTAATGTAATGAAGATAGGTGTAGGGAGCAGGAGGCCAGATACAAGGTATCATCTGGGAGAGGAAATTCTTCAGGAGTCAGAGAAGGAAAAAGACTTGGGGGTTGATATCACGCCAGACCTGTCTCCTGCAGCACATATCAAGCGGATAACATCAGCGGCATATGCCAGGCTGGCCAACATACGAACGGCATTCAGAAACTTGTGTAAAGAATCATTCAGAACTTTGTATACCACATATGTCAGGCCAATCCTGGAGTATGCAGCCCCAGCATGGAGTCCATATCTAGTCAAGGATAAGACTAAACTGGAAAAGGTTCAAAGGTTTGCCACCAGACTAGTACCCGAGCTGAGAGGTATGAGCTACGAGGAGAGACTACGGGAATTAAACCTCACTTCGCTGGAAGACAGAAGAGTTAGGGAGGACATGATCACCACATTCAAGATTCTGAAGGGGATTGATAGGGTAGATAAAGACAGTCTATTTAACACAAGGGGAACACGCACAAGGGGACACAGGTGGAAACTGAGTGCCCAAATGAGCCACAGAGATATTAGAAAGAACTTTTTTAGTGTCAGAGTGGTTGACAAATGGAATGCATTAGGGGGTGATGTGGTGGAGGCTCACTCCATACACAGTTTCAAGTGTAGATATGACAGAGCCCGATAGGCTCAGGAATCTGTACACCTGTTGATTGACGGTTGAGAGGCGGGACCAAAGAGCCAGAGCTCAACCCCCGCAAACACAACTAGGTGAGTACAACTAGGTGAGTACACCACACACACACACACAAAGACACACACACACACAAAGACACAAAGACACACACACACACAAAGACACACACACACATACACACACACACACACATAAAGACACACACACACACACACACACACACACATACACATATACACACACACATACAAAGTCACACACATAAAGACACACACACACACACACACACACAGCTCCTCCCCTCAGTCACTCTTTGACATCCGGCACCCACAAGCATATATACACACTTGGTTATTTAAATCTAGATAAGGCAACACTATTTTAAATCATATAGACATCTAATGTATAAAAAAAATACATTTGAAATTAACTAGAAAGTTGGAAGTTTATGAAGAATGGTATATAAACCAGCAAAAGATTAAACATGAATACACCCAACAGGAATAATTTTTTGTGACATATTAACACGGAATCATGTGACGAATGGAATTACTTTCGTATTTTTAGTGATATTGATGACCAATGATAATATTGTTTAAGAACCCAAAATCCCCATCTCTTAACTGACATCATTCAAACCGGGAAAAAAGGATGAAATTGTAACGTTTATCAATCAAGATGAAGGTTTATTACCAAAAGCAGCAGCAACACCACCACCACCACCACCACCACCACCACCACCCCTACTTAAAAACATTGGTTCACCATCTTAGTATAATGTTTCTTTCTATAATAAAAATCCAGCCTCTCTTTTTATATATATATATAAAATGTATAAAAAAAAATCCCAAAATCAATCCTTAAAATGGATTCTGACCTATCACACCTACCATCACCATCACTACCACAATCACCACCGACACCGACTCCGCCACAATCACCACTGCAACCGACACCGACTCCGCCACAATCACCACTGCAACCGACACCGCAACAATCACCACTGCAACCGACACCGCAACAATCACCACTGCAACCGACACCGCAACAATCACCACTGCAACCGATACCGCAACAATCACCACTGCAACCGGCACCACAACAATCGCCACTGCCACCATTCAAAGAAGATAATACTGAAAATTTAATGATTGTGGAGGATCAAACAAACATTTTTATTAATAATCAAAATGATGAAGAAGAAAAACGAAAATATGTTCAATTTATACAAGAAAAAGTTTCAAATTATAAAAACAACTTTCATAATTCCAATTCACCTTTCAAATTAGCTTTTATGATCATTAATAATATGGTTATCCCGTATTATAATTCTTCAAAATGTCCAAATAAAATTTCAGATGCAATTTACAAACAACTTATTTTAATGCCGAATGAGCAAATTTTTCATGATGCATTGATTAATTATTATAAAGAAAATCCTATTCATCTATCACCAAATTGGAAAATTGACACCACAAATTTAAATAATTTACAGTTGTATTATTTGTATCACATGTTAATACAATCTGGTTATGATATTGAATATAGCAATTCACATTTATTCTCCATATAATTAAATTGACAAATAAGTATTTTAATAATAAGTAGTATAGAAATGATATATATTTTTTTTTTAATACCTTTATTATTATTGTAAATATTATTTTAAAAAAAGTATCACTACAGAGAGTATATCAATTCGAGTTGGATATATGTGGTACCTAGTAGCCAGAACGGACTTCTCAGCCTACTATGTAAGGCCTGATTTGCCTAATAAGCCAAGTTTTCACGAATTTATATGTTTTCTCTAATTTTTTTCTTATGAAATGATAAAGCTACCCATTTCATTATGTATGAGTTAAAAAAAAATTATTGGAGTTAAAATTAACGTAGATATATGACCGAACCTAACCAACCCTACATAACCTAACCTAACATAGGTTAGGTTAGGTTAATATAATATATGTTAAGTAACGACCTATTGAATGAATCTCAATCATCAACTCCCCACTGTATGATATATGACTCACGCCGTTTACCCGCGCTTCTTTGAATTTCTTCACTTTGACATTCCGAGCACTGGGCAGAAATCACATTACATCAACATCTATCTCTGACCATCGCATTGCTTTGCTTTGTTTTAATTAGACAGTCGGATTCCCCTGGACCATGCCACTTTTGAGTTGATTACTATATATGATGGTCAATGTTGGAAACTAGTTCAACAAACAATTTAGTTATCATCGAACCTATATCCAACATTTGCATTATGAATTTCAATTGTGATGATGCTGGGTACCCATCCATCTTCAGTAGAACCCATCCAGAACCATTTTGGGTTTATGAGGTATGTTTTTCATATCTTTTTTTTTGGGGGGGGGGGGGACACTAGTACTAGTTTCCTTTAGTCTTTTTCATTCCCAACCAACTTTCAGTTCAGTCAAACTTCTCGTATCCTAAAACAAAAACAAAAACAAAAACAAAAATAAATTAATAATGAACCTTGATATTTAGCACGTGCATTTTAACTAACATAAATAAATTTGAAGAAATAATGTACTATTAACTCATCACCTCTATTTTTCTCTTAATTTCAATTGCATCATCTTTATTAATGAAGGTGTATTATTATTCATATATATTGGTGGTTCTATACCAAAAACTGCCTTGTAAGGCGATACGCCAATTCCACGTGAATATGCTGTGTTTTTGGTGAATTGCACAAAGGGAAGTCCAGCTGACCAATCTCACGTTTGATTTTCACACATCCAACTGCCAAGCATTTTGATTACATTTTCTTTTGTACATTCAATGCTCCCTTGGCTCTGTGGATGACGAGGTTTGCTATTAATGAGGAGCATGTTGGGCCACATTTCGTTTTTTAGCTCTTGAATCACCTCTGCCACAAATTCACGGCCGTTATCGCTCTGCAGAATTCGTGGGGCTCCCAAGAGAGCAAATATATCGAGTAAGTGGCGTGCCACTTCAATCGCCCGTTTACTGCGAAGAGCTCGTAAAACCGAAAACTTTGTTAAATGATCTTGATAATGTAAAATATATTTATACACACATCCTCCTTCTTTTTGCATATTTATTAAGTCCATTTGTCCTCGCTCCGCAAAACTGGTCGATACAATGGGCCGTATTACCCCCTTTTTTCGTCGAGGAAGTCGTTTCAAATTGCATATGTGGCAGAGTGAAATAAAGAGTTTCACCGATTGTTGAGTGACGTTAGCGATAGTTTTACTTGCTTCAAAATAAGTTCTTTTTTCTCCTCCGTGACAAACTGCTCTGTGTGCATCATAAATCGTATCATACAATTGCCCTTGATGTATGAAACGACGACACATCCGGCCAGGATCAGCTGTTGTTGTGGTTGTTGTTGTTGTTGTTGTTGTTACAGCCGTAGTAGAATGACGATTGTCACTGGTCAGTTTACGCTTGGTCCCCCGCTTCATTCTTCGTTCAGTTTCGTCGATGGTTACTAAGACGTCATCCCCAAATAGATTTTTGACATCATATCGAGACAATAGATCATATTCATGAGAAGATTTCCAATTCAGTTTCAATTTAGCATTTTTGACTTCCTCAATGTATTGTGCTAATTTTTCTCGAGTAAAAATTTTCCGACTCCCAGGCCCACCTTTTTCCAACATTTGGCTAATTTTTAATTCAATTTCATGTTTGCTGCAAAATTCTTCGTTTTTCTTTTGCTTTGATATCATCCTATCACTATTTTAATTTTATTTCAATATGTTTATTATATAACCACCAAGCTTTTTTTTTTTTTTACAAATCGCCTAGAACATTAGTGATGATAATGGAATTTGAATTGAAAAGAAGAGTTTGAAGCCTTTACTGTAAACCTGAAGAATCTCGAAATATAAATAAAAAAAAATATATATATATATAATGCCATGCCTAGTAAATATATAATATGGTCAGACGGATTTAATAAATTTACCATTCATTAATTACATACCAAAATGAGTGGACAACATAGCATGAAAACATTAGAAGGTTTAAATTTCAAAATAAATTTAAACATTTTAAAACGAAATGGGTTTTATTATAACAAACAAGAAAATCTATGGAAATGTATAAAGTGTCATTTGTCACTTACATTTAATATAAATAGTAATGCAATTGTATATCCAGAACATAATTGTACATTTATTTCACAAATTAAAACACCTATCAGAATGTTTAACAACATTTTTTTTTTGAAGTTTGAAAGTGCACGTCTAGACACATTTAACAATTGGAAATTCCCATGGATTTCCCCTCTAAATTTAGCTAGGGATGGATTTTTTTATCTTAAAAGAAACGATGCATGTGCATGTATTTTCTGCAATACAGTTATCAAGAACTGGCAAATAAACGATATTCCACATAATAAACATAGACAAAGAGTTCCTTATTGTCCATTTATCATGGGAAAACCCTTTGGTAATGTCCCTTTAGAGTTATGTGAAGTTATTCTGCAATCCAATTTAGTCCTCTCATTGTCACCTCATTGTCCCAGTGTCGATCGAACATATGAAGATTGTAAAAATCGCCTGGAAAGTTTTAGCACATGGCCACTTACATTACCAAACTCAGAAGATCTAAGTTCAGCTGGATTCTTTTATACAGGTCTTAGTGATCATGTGAAATGTGCTTTTTGTAATCTTGGGCTATGGAATTTTGACATTTCTGACAAGCCTCTACTTCTTCATATTCAATGGAATCCGGAATGTAGCTTTCTGAAAAGTTTCATGGATTTATCCTCGAACAAAATTGAGATTACAATACGAAAATTTCGAGAGGTATCTGTAAATGATAAAAAAAATCTAATTCAATCTTTAATTGAAGGAATGGATACCATATGCCAAACCATTTACCATGATAATATACCTCGAGATATTATACATAGTATTGTAAAAGAAACTATAGAAAAAAAAGAATTTGCAGTATTGTTTTCATATATTTTATTTCGGTATAAATGTCAGGAAAAACAATTTGGGAAAATTTTGGTAAAAAATTTTCCTCAAATAATAAAAGATATGGAAACTACCACAACCCAAACAACACCCCCACCATCACCCTACCCAAACCCCACCAACACAACAACCCCCACAACAACCCAAACAATAACCCAAACCCCACCAACACAACAACCCCCACAACAACCCAAACAATAACCCAAACACTGCCACCACCACCACCACCGTCCCAAAACCCAACCAACACAATAACTCAAACACTGCCACCACCACCACCACCACCACCACCCTCCCAAAACCCTACCAACACAACAACCAAAACACTGCCACCACCACCCTCCCAAAACCCAACCAACACAACAACCCAAACACTGCCACCACCACCACCACCACCCTTCCAAAACCCAACCAACACAACAACCCAAACACCGCCACCGCCACCGCCACCACCACCACCACCACCACCACCACCACCCTCCCCAAACCCCACCAACACAACAACCCCACCACAACTTTTATAATCACCCACACCCACAATATACACACCCTAATCTCACCACCACCCCAACAACCTTACCACACCACCACCACCACTCCCTACTACACATTAATGAATATAATCCATGTTCCGTTAGAATACAAAAAATATATAAATTATTATATAAACACCAATCATTTTTAGATACAAAATAGTCAGTATGTCATCTCAGTATTGTAAAGAAACTGATTTTTATTACAAAAATGCACATCTTCCTCCCACTATAAATATGCCATTAATACAATTAAAACCAAACCAATTAAATTATGATAATAAAACAAAATAATCTTTAGGGCTTTTATATGTAGATGCCAGTCAATGTTTTAGCACAGACGAAAAAGTTATATTAAAAAAATGTAAAATCCTAATGTTACATTCTCCATCATACTTTTATATTTCGTATCTTAATAATAAAAGTTATCGACATAAATGGAATGATAAAACGAAAAATGTTATTATTTTTGAAAATTCGTCCCCCATGAGTCAAGCCGAATATGTTAATTTATATCAACATATGTTTGGTAATGGAAATACAATAGAGGGAGAGTATACACTTCCTCGTGGTCAACCTGAAAAAATTGATCAAAAGATTCCGATAATTACCCAAATTAGAGAGTTTATGGAAGAAACACATTGTTTCCATTTAGATTTTATACCAATTATTAAAAGAATTAAATTGGGGATGATTCATAATAACCAATATAATTTACCAATGATATCAGAGGAATGGATAGCACTGAATGGTAAAACCTATCAGTGTGATTATAGTATTTTAATTGAAACTGAAAATGCAAATAATTTAATTCAATTTACGCACTCTCGGTCTCGATGTTTAAATTGGATACTTGGAACTTTAGGATGTATTTTCAACCTAAATGATAAGAAGACCAACAACCGTGCAATTAAGAATTATATGCATCGTTTTCCTTTCAGTCATCACTTAGATGAAGAAAAAATTGCCTGTTATTTCCCACTTGAAGAAGCCCTAATACATATAAACAGCCATCGACTCAAAACACTAATACCCTTCAATAGTGAAACATTAATTAAAACTATAATTAAAAAAATAAAAGAAAATCGTTAAATAAAATGGTACATCCTCATCGTTCAACAACAACAACAACAACAACGGCTTCAGGCGAGAATCATCAACAACTTCCTCAGTTACTACCTCAACCTCATGTTATGGATTTGAGAATAGCTAACAGAGTACATGAAGAATCTTATTGGAATCCAATACCAACCACATTAACAACTCCCGCAATTAATGAGACACATGATAATAAGGAAATATCACAGGAAAAAATGAATGTCGTTAAGAAAAAAACAAATTGGTCCCTTTCTATTATGTATCTGTCTTTTTTGGTTGGTTTATTAGCCACCTTTTATCTTTTGGGAACAAATATTTCCAAATCATTAATGTCATTAGTAATTGCTATTATGGCTCTTTTATTAATTACATATATCTTAACTTACCATCAATATCAATATAAATCAATTGTTTCTTATGCCCAAAAAATCGTTCCTCCAGCTAAACAGCTTATACATCTATTAAATTATTAAATTATAATTAAATTTCATAGTCATTTTATTATTTTTCTCCTATATAAAAAAGAACAAAAAAAGATATGTTCGGTAATAAAATATTCACATATTTTATACTTATTATATTAATTATCTTATGTTTGTTTATTACAATAACATCTGTTATGAATGTATATGATAAAATACCATTTATGGATTCAGTTAAATCTGATGATCACATGAAATATGTTATGGGGTCACATCATGCCATTGCTGGGCTAATTGCAGTAATTCTCGTGATTTTTACAACGATTAATACATATAAAATTATAAACCATGAAGAAAGAGACCAAATGAATTTTGAAGCACAGTAAATTTAATAAAGTATTCGAAAAAAATTGTTGTAATGTATGATATTTACCAAGTCATAGAAACAGGTGCTTGCTTGATTTTTTAATACAAGTGTAATAAATACTGATCATAAAATTACCTAAATTTTTTAATTATAATCATAAAAACCTACAGTGTGTGTGTGTGTGTGTTGTAAAAAGAAATATATTAAATTTGATATATACAAAATTCATATTATATACAAAATTCATATTCTATAATGTTTACAATTTCTAAGATCTAACTGTATATTTATTAATTGAAGGTGGTGGTATGCCTAATATAATAATAATAATAATAATAATAATAATAAAAACTCTGGGAGAATGGTAATTCGAATGTAAGTTACAAGTTACTAAAGAGATATTCATCAAATCCTTATTCTCAATAATGGATCCTAAGTGAGTGGGTAAAACGACACATACAGAGGAAGAAACAAACAACGGGTAGGTCTCCTGAAACCCATTTAAACCTATTACAAAAAACAATAACAACCACCAAAATAAATAAATATATATATATATATATATATATATATATATATATATATATATATATATATATATATATATGTCGTGCCTGGTTGCCAGAACGTTGTATTTGGCCTGCTGTGCAAGACCCGATTTGCCTGATGGGCCGAGTTTTCATGAATTTATATTTTTTTCAATTTTTTTTTCTTGTGAAGTGATGAATCTGTCCATTTCATTATGTATGGGTTGATTATTGGAAATTTGAGTTAAAACTAACATAGATATATGACCGAACCTAACCTAGCCCCTAACCTAATTAACTTGTGTATGGTGAAATGGACAGATTTATCACTTCATAGAGGAAAATTGGAAAAATATATAGATTCAGGGGAACTTGCCTCGTTGGGCAGGTCGGGCCTAGCATAGTGGTCCAGGTGTGGCTTTCTGGCTGCTACATATGTCTATTATTTTTTTTATAATATGCTAAACGAAACCTCTCAATGTTCAATAATTCTTAGCCATTTATTAAAAAAATTGTGGGAAGGACTCTCTCGACGCCTCACCCTGCCACAGTGGGTCGTCTCTCCGTTCTGTCTGTGTCGGATCAGGGACGGATCCTAGCCCGCCTTTTGAGTTCGAATCTCCGTTTTCGGCGACCCACCTTAACACCCCACCTCCCCTCACCCATCCAGAGCCCAACCCCACCCCTTACCCCCCAAAGTCCTCGTCTCTGCGTTAGCAGCTGGAGTGCTGGTGGAGGTGGTGACAGTGGCACCGCTGTTGTTAGCAGCTGGAGTGCTGGTGGAGGTGGAGGTGGTGACAGTGGCACCGCTGTCGTTAGCAGCTGGAGTGGAGGTGGAGGTGGTGACAGTGGCACCGCTGTCGTTAGCAGCTGGAGTGCTGGTGGAGGTGGAGGTGGTGACAGTGGCACCGCTGTCGTTAGCAGCTGGAGTGCTGGTGGAGGTGGAGGTGGTGACAGTGGCACCGCTGTCATTAGCAGCTGGAGTGCTGGTGGAGGTGGAGGTGGTGACAGTGGCACCGCTGTCGTTAGCAGCTGGAGTGCTGGTGGAGGTGGTGACAGTGGCACCGCTGTCGTTAGCAGCTGGAGTGCTGATGGAGGTGGAGGTGGTGACAGTGGCACCGCTGTCCTTAGCAGCTGGAGTGCTGGTGGAGGTGGTGACAGTGGCACGTGCTGTTGGGAGGGTGGCACTGACATCTTCTGATTGTGGAGAGATGGTGTCTCTGTTTGTGGATTGGATTCTCATCCACATTAAAAATAAAATAATTAGTAAACATATACCAACAACAAATATATAAATGTTCATTTTTTTTTATAATAACCAAAACAAAAAAAATATTAGAGGGTAATTCATAAAAAATAAAAAACAACAACTAAGTATTTTGGGTAATTGCCAATAAACAAACATTATATTAAATTATTAATATAATTGAAAAGTTTTAATTATAATATAAATTACCATATACATCCTTGTGTTTTAGGTGGGGTATACAAATTTACATACTGATTAAATGACATTGAATCGCACAAATCTTGTGGTATATGATGTACATCATTAGGAGGTTCTATTTGGAAGTTGGGGATGGATGTATCTGCTTTTATAGTTTTATCAACAACTTGAAGATATTCAGAAGGATCTCGTATTTGTACTAAATAATTAGGTTGAAGAGTTGTAATGTTGTTTCCCGGTGTTACTTCAAATTTCCTAAATACCCCAACACTGCGATTCATAATATTTTGCAAATGGGCAATGGTATTTTTTAATACTAACATCTCATTAGAACATAGGCTCTTGAGAGTAACAAAACCGATTTGATCTGAATATACTACATTAGGCGATGCTATTTCAAGAATATTTGTGCCATTTTCGGGATAGTCTGAAAATATATCAATACCATTGGGTTTTTCACCTGCAAGATTATGATTGATATCGAGTATTTTTGAGGGAGACATTCCAATGGCAATATAAAAAATAGAATAATTAACATTATTTATATCAACAGGTTTATTTAGGTCATCATTAAACTCTGAAAAGTAATTTTTCAAATTGTCTATATTTGCTTTTAAATTCTTACGAAACATTTCCGAATCATTAATATGTTTCTCCATAGCAATATCAGCGAGATCAGGAGAAGTGGTAGTATTTAAGTCAGGAAAACTGTCTGGTTTAATAGGATCTCCAGGTTTGAGATTTGTATTAGGTGTCATGGTATGTGCTGTATTTACAAATCGTTTATGAGGTGGATATTTAGTACCATCTTTAAGTCCTCGTTTCAATTTTTCACAGGCTGTAGTTGATTTAGGTTCAGTACTGTCAGTAAACACGGCCTTCCCTTTATTATTAATGATGAGAATATTATGTGGAGCAGTGATACACTCATTATTGAGTGGAGGGTATTTTTTAAGATCTTCCGGATTATTCGAGAGGGCAACTGCTATGGCTTGAAAATCATGTATTCGATGTGTGGACAAGGGTTCATAACAAGCAAAATTGGTTCGATTCAAATATAATCTACTTCCATCATTATCTGTTATAGTTTTCACTTGTAAACGTCGCTGTGATTGAATTAGTTGAGAATAATATATGTTTAAAACTGAATTTACATCAAAAATTTTTAGTAAAACTAAATTTTCTTCACCTTTAGCTGCTTTAACAAATTTATGAGGTGGAGAAGTTATTAATTTATTCTTGTCAGTTGGTATAGGCTCACCTTTGTAATAACCATTATCAAGAGAAGCAGGGAGAGCGTTCATAAACTTTTCATAACATTCCAATTGGTCTTTAATGTTATTATTATTGCAAGGAACAGTTTCCTCTGTATCAACCCAAATTACTTTAACCCCCTGATCTATGAGATTTGATGGCATAGCTAACATCTGTAAAAAGATTTTTGAATCAGGGATTAGAATATTACCTGGATGAAAAGATATATTCATAGCATTTTGCATGTTAGGATAGACTTTTTGATTAACATTATAACTTGTTAAGACATGAGCCATTGGTCCTAAATTATAAGTTTTATGAGGCCCAGTTTTGTTGGAACAAAATGAGTCTTTAAAATCTTTCACCACGTCTGTTGATAACAAACCCATTTTTAGATATAAACAGGGTGGACATATAGCAGACAAACTTTTATAAATATTATGTACTGGTTTTTCCCGTGCTTTTCTATACAAATCTTCAATTTGTTGTAAATGATAATCTTTTTCTTCATATTTTAGGTCAGGAAATAGAGCGTGAATACAAACACATTTAGAAGAATTACCAATCATATTTAACTGTTGACTCAAAGCTTTTATGAAAGAAGCACGTTGGTTAGGGTCACTGATATATCTAGTCATATCTTGAATTTTGGAAAGAACTTCAGATATTTCTGGATTAACTTTTGGATTGGCCATTATTGATGTTATAGATGAATTCGGAGTTAGACCAACTACTGATTGTTGTGTTATGGTGTTTGCTTGTTGGTTTTGTGCTGGTGGGTTTGGTGATTGTACAGGATTGGTTGTATTTGGAATCCCTACAGGACTATTCATATTTTCATATATTTTTTATTATAAATTAAAATAAAAAGGTAAATAAATGTCTTCATCTTTACCTCAATCACCGACATCATCACTTTCAATAAAAAATCCCATAGTTAATTCTGATGTCATTAATATCATTTCTAAAGTTAATGATGATTCACCCCAACATAATTTAATTAGAACGATGATTAGAGAACAAATAAATATGATAGGTACTCAATGTATTTGTAAACATGCAATTTTACCTAATGTAAAAACAGAAGATAAAGATTATTATTTACTTCAACTTGAACAACTCTATATGAAAGCCCAAGAAAAATTATCCAAATCCAATACCTATATAAGTTTATCTGCCATATGCCAACCATGTTTGTATGTGAAAATGGGTTTAATCTTTCGGGAAACTTTAAATGATTTTCATTATAATGAAATGTGTCATAATAACATTGGATTACACACCTATAATTTAGGATATTTCTGGCATGCTCTATCTAGTTTCGGTATTAATTAAAAAATTTATCTCCAAATTAAACAAACACAGAACATATCTTTCTTCCCTGGTAATGTTATCTTACCCAATCCCAACATTTTGTTACAAATTTTAGCTATGCCATCAAATCTCATAGATCAAAATATTAAAATTGTTTGGGTTAACACTAAAGAAATAATAGACGAAATAAATGAAAGAAATGTTGACGATTTAACTAAAATTTATACAAAATTTGTAGAAAATCTCCCATATCCTTTGGAAAACGGTTACTATAAACGTCCATTAAAAAACGAACAATGGAATGACAATGAAAAGGGAATAAGCGCTCCTCCTTCTTCACGATTTATTAAAGTTATAAAAAATGATGATTTTAATTCAGTGGATTTAAAAATCTTTGATATTAACAATATAATGAGTATTTATTATGCTCAGTTAATTAAATCTCAGCAACGGCTCTTACAAATAAGAAATAATCGATTGTCATACTGTGAACCATTATCGACACATAGGACTCATGATTATATAGCTATAGCAATTGCTCTTTCTGACTCCCTCGATGATCTTAAAGAATTACCGCCTCTCAATGGTCGATGTATCTTCACGATGCATAACATTCTTATTGTTAACAGACAAGGAAGAGCTATTTTTACTACAACTACTACTAAAAATCAATCCACTGAATGTATACAATTAAAACGAGCTCTTAAACCTAAAATATCCACCCAAACCAATACCAGTTCACCCAATGTATTACAACAGCTCAAAAATCCTGTTAGACCTATAGATATTCATCCCCCTTCTTTTATACATGAGACCAAATTTTCTTATCTGTCTCATATTGCAACTGAGAAACCCATGGTTAAAACGTATCAAAGTCATTTAACTTCAAATACTGATAATTTAAAACGGTATTTCAATACATTTAATGATGATCTAAATGTGGATGTGGTAAATAACATTAATGATGTTTCCATTCTCGATATTGCAATGGGAATGTACCCTAGTAAAATATTAGATATTAACTTGAAACCGGAAAAAAATTCAAATATTGATATTTCCACTGACGAATCCAATGGAGAATGTATGATTAGGATATTAGAAACAACCCCTCCTAATACTGCTTATTCATCTCATATAGGATTCATTTCCCTTACAAATATATGCAGTAATGAAAAATTAGTTTTAAAGAATATGGCAACATTTTTACCAAATATATTAGCTCGAGATACTGGCACAAACTTCATTTCTAAAAATTCTCTAGGGAATATTACCCATAATATAAATTTTTTGGCTGAAATGAAAGATCACAACGAGTTTATTGAGTCCATAAAACAACCAAATTAACAAAGTAAAATAAAATAAAAAAAATGACTTCAAAATCAACCTTGGATATTATTAATCTTAATGATGCCCTTAAAAATAAAAAATATAAAAAAGCTTTTCAAATTTATTTAGACTTTGAAAAATCTATTCTAAAAACACTCTTTGTAAATGAAATTAAAATTATACCCAAAAATGAAAATAGTCCAGAGAGACTAAACCCATTTCCTTTGATAATATGTTCAACGCTGTTCAAATTAGCATTACAAGAAGATAAGAAAAATGATATGAAAGAATTTAAACCGAAAGAAAATCTTCACAAATTAAATGAATTCTTTAAAAATACCGATAATATTGACCAAATAGTAGGTTCATCCCTCATTAACGATCTACTAACCAACCTTATACATTGCGCAATCAATGAACTTGAAAACGAAAATATGGATGAACCCAATCTCATGGACAGAATTTTTGGTGTATATAAATTATTTGAACAGTTTCTATTTGCCCTTGAACGTAGTCATCTTTATACACCATTTTCAATCTACACTCAATTGATTTACCTTTGTTTTCTGTTATGCAAACGCATGAATGAACTCATAAAAAGTTGTGTAAATATGAATACAATCTCTAATTCAAAAATAAATGAAATTCAAAACACATTTCAAAATAATGTAAACCAATTGGAAAACAATAATAAATTTTGTATACAACAGTTACATGAACATTATCAATAGCAACTAAAAAACTCTCAAGAAATTTATAAAAACAACATTGAAGAAATTTACAGAAAAACAGAGGAAAGTAAAAATGAATTATGGAAAAGGGTTAACCTTTCAACTATTGACACTATACATGAACAAGAATTAATGTTAAATAACCAACTTGAATTAATAGAAAAAATCATATCCGAAATAAAAACGTATGGAATGAATGATGATGATGATGATGAATTAACACAAGATGACTAACGATCATTGAGTCCTAGGGTTACAAACCAATCGCTCTTTGACCATTCCAATGTCAGCTGAACACCATATTGTTGCTTCTCCAGCCGGGATTCTGCCTTAGAAGCTTTCAGGCATAATCCCACGAGTACCTACTTAATCAAACTTAAAGAAATAAAAAATAGATATTAATAGTACTACCATCATTAAGTCGAAATTTGTATCCATATAAGGGGACGGCATTGTCTACTTCTGATCATATTACTATTTTCTACCTTGTTTCTATTTATCAATGATAACTGATCGTTTTCAAGCATAATAATATAGTAGTCACTGTTTATACTTCTTTTGTTTTGTATAGTCGGAGTTACTACTATCCCAAAGATTTCTCTTTCACAGAAACATATTAAGGATAAGAGAGCTGTGTCCCCATATGATGGGTACTGGTCTAATTTTCCTGGTGTGGATGAATCTGTTCTATTATTATGATTATAATTATTATTGGTTTTGCCGTTTAAGCCTTTAGAACGAATGAACATATCAATATCATTTATTTGATGAGGGGGTATATTGAAAGCCCCAAATTCTTTCACCACGTCATATATGGTATAAGGTTTGATAGATATCAGTCGACTGTATTGCTGTTTGACTATTCCATCATCATAATTTGTCTTATAACTCTTTCTTTTCCTTCCCAAAGCATTATAAACAGCCCAGTTATCTATCAGTATGGCTCTCATATCTGAATATTTAGGGTATTTATTGACAATATATTTATATGACTTACTAACACCATATTTATTTTTAGATAAAACACAGTCATAATACGTTAAAATATGTGTAAAATATTGACACATGTTCAATAAAGTTAAAACATTTTGAATATATGATCGTTTTCCTGCTGTCCATAAAATAAGAATATTGTGTTTGTTGGTGGCTTTCATATAATCTAACATCTCATATAAAAATGGCCGTGTATATACTGAGGGAAAACTATCTGACAAATTCAGTTGTAAATGTTGTTGTTCATCATATATGGCTAATGTATTATCGAAATCAAAAACAAGAAGAGCTGGTGCTCTTTTTTTCCTCGTTAAGATATCGTACATATTTATAAAAAAACATATCTTGAGTAAAATCTTCAGTATCTAACATTTGTTTACTGTTAAAATAATTATTAATATTATCATCATTATTATTATTATTACTATTGTCATCATTGTTTATTGGTGACAATATATCAGTAGTAATTGTAGATGTTGCAGTGGATGTAGTTGTTGTTGTTGTTGTTGTTGTTATTGTTGACGTAGTGTCACTAGTTGTAATAATTACATTAGTATCACTAGTTATATCAGAAGGAAAATATGATAAAAGTGGCTTTGTAGTCATATTCCACGACATTGTTTTCTTATTTTTTAAAAATTAATTAAATTGTTATTAAATTGTTTTTTTATTGGTCTTTGAAGGTAACAATTGGTAACATGGGATGCCCGAATAATGTGGAAGGAACATGTTTTATTACTTCTTCAATGAAATGTTTGTTAGAGTGTCGCATTTTCTCAGTGGGAAGTATATTTTTATCAAGTAAACATTTTAAATGAATCATGGCATGAACAATAATAACACAGACGTTAAGAGCTGACATTCCCATTCCATTTAGACTAGTGTTGAACATTTCTCCAATAGACATATTTACAAATGTATTATATAAAATACAATGGGAACCTAACACCTTATATCGTTTATCAGCTCCAGGCATAACCAAACTATAAGCATCTAGGCCACTTACAAGAGACCGATCATTATCCTTGTTTATATAATTTTTATCATCATCTGTTTTTGTTTTATATATGTTTATTAATTCATTTATTGAATAAAAAATATACACATTATTAGTAGTATTGTCCAAATAAAGATTAATATACTCACAATCTTGAGGATAGAGGAGTTTACCATTTTGATCTCTATCACCTTCTAATGCCAAATTCAAAATTTCCTTATTTACTTCTAATACATTTTCCTTATAGTCGATAAAATGATAATTTAGTGGGGGTGATCCTAAATTTTTTTGAATTTCAAACCAACCCTCAAACAAATATTGATCAGCAGCTCCAAACAAATTTTCAAAGGTTCTAGACATAAGTTGCTGAGCCACATGTCCCATAAATCTAATCCAGTTATGATAAACTTTATTTATAATAAATTGAGCACTTTCATGTGTATAAATTAAAGCTGTTATTGGTTCAGCTTTAATGATGTTACTCTTACCTAAACACTCCTCAATATACTGTAAACGTCTTTCAACTCTAGCTATTCGCGTTCTTTCCTCTAAATCATAATCATCAATATAAACATCCCTATTAAAGTGATTTTTCTCGTTTTTAATGTGACCATCTCGGTTTACACGATATGCGTCACTAGAGGGTAAGAGTCCACCTGCTGTTTTGACAAATGGTATGCGGTATCGACGTTGTTGTTGTTGAGATTTTCTTCGATTTTGTTCACTTTTTCTTTCACTAGTTGTTCTTGGTGTTGGTGTTGGTTTAGATTCTGTTGCTGTTGTTGCAGCTGTTTTGTTTTTTCTAATTTTATTATTAGATTCTTCATTTTCACTGGGACTGTAAATTCCTCCTTTTGATGGGAAATATGCCATTGAGACAAAATTTTAAATTTTTTCTTTTTCCTCTTTCTCTTTTTTTTAAAGAGGTTATTATTATTATTATTATTATTATTATTATTATTATTATTATTATTATTCATTTTTAACTATAAAGAAAACCTTAAGAGTGAAAATTATATCTAGGAATAAATTAAAATTCAAAAGGAGTCA
>NC_091227.1:6541418-6560564 GCF_040958095.1 Procambarus clarkii
ATGAATCGTGTTGTAGTTCTTGGTTGATCGGTAAATGCTTTGAGTGAAAGACTGCAATAGAAAATGTATTTTCATTAAGATGAGACTTGGGAAAATATTGAATGATATAATGAGAACCGAGAAGTTTTATACTTGCTTCTTTATCATTAAGATATTTTTTACTTTTATTTACTAATTGATGTGGATCCCACTTACCCTTTAGATTTTTAGATTGAAGCTGAGAAGAAGGTATCACCAATATGGTTTCTAAGAGCAAAAAGAGAATAGATGACCAATGATAAGCTACTACTAAACCACTGTCAGCAAGACTGAAGATACTAATAGGGTGGGGTAAATTAAAAACAGGTGGTATTTTAGGTTTTAGCATTGTAGTTGCAATCCAACCTGGATTGGTAACAATTTCAGAAAAAATTAGAAATCGAGGTTGGAATAACCCAAGTGCATGGCAAATCACTGGTGAAAAATGAGAAAGATACTATACCTTTCTTACTTTTCAAAGTATCATAACCTAAGAGCAAGAGTCCTGGTAATAGGCGTAGTCGGCATCTTCCTGCTATATATTCATTATGATTATGGTTTTTATCATTAGAGAGTGAATTATATATTTGGCTACAATATTTGAGAAACATGGTAACAATTTGATAAAATCCTTTATTGTCATGTAGTGGAAGGTAATAATATTCATCAAATTTTGAATTATTCTCTGAGGAATTATTAATACTCCACGACCAACTTTCATAGGAAAAAGGCATATAACTGAAAGCACATTCTTTTAAGGAATTAACTTCTTTTTGACATATAAACATTCTCTATTTTTTTAATATTTTTTTTATATTGCTGATCTTTAGGTAACAAAATAACAAATAAAACAGCTATATATTTTATTATGTTATATTTATAACAATTACAAAATTGACTAAAAATAGAACATATAACTAACTACATACATAATGAATCAAGTAACCCTAAACAAAACCATGAACACTCTGACATTGTTTGTTTTTTAATATCTTTAACTATTTTCAAAATAATTATTTTTTCTTCTTCTGTATAATTAGCAAGTGTTTTTTTTTAGAGAACTTGGCTAAATTTCTAAGGGAAACAACATTTATTTGACCATTATATTTATGGTTACATTTATATACCATCTCATTAAGTAAACTCATATAAAGCCAAGAATTAGACATTTCTTGTTTAATACCATTTACAATTTGAGGATAATACTTAATCTCTTTTTTGTGGTCGTTTATAAATTGAAAACTGGATGCATGCCAAGACATTTTATGTAGATTCTGTAGTGTGTAAGCTAAAGATGCTACAAGTGATAATTTATTTAATTCATATGCACCAATAATATTGGGGTGTAAGAAAAAATAATCTAGTTCGTTACTCATCTTTTGATAAATTTCTTGGCATAGATGTCGTTGGTAACTTATCATTTAAAAATGTATTTGAATTTTGACTTTATTCCATAAAAAATGGGTAAATTCCTCAACCTTAATATAAACTTTTTTATCCGTTTCAATTGTTTGGTCTTTTATACGAAGAATAAATTTTAAATCAGTATTATTTATATATTTTTCTTTAATGGCTTTTGTTAACAACAAATCTTCAATTTCTTTTTGGACATAAGTTGGAATAAGTGGGGTAGCACATAACTCCCATACCATATCTCTAATACACATATCAAAATTGATCATTGAAGAATATTTGTTCATAAATCTATCCTTTAATTCTGGTGTAAGAAACATAGAAGTAAAATTATCTATTTCAGAATTAGGTATTATTTCATATATTTCAACCATTTTTGTTACTTATTCTTCAGCTCCTCTTTGTGTTAATGGTTCATATACATACTTCTTTTATACTATATACTACTACCCATCTAATAATGTAAATCTCTATGACTTTCAAAATATCCAATTTCTCATATAAATTAATTATCCCATATAATATTTAGGATCTTAATTCTTTTTTCTCTTTTTCCAAAATATACAATTTCTCATTTATATTATTCAATAACGTATTTATTTTCTTAATGTTTTGTTCTCTATTACTTTCCATAACAATATCCAATCTTTCATTTATAAAATTCAACCTGTTATTTAGGATATTAATTCTTCCGTCTACAATAGCAAATTGTCTTGATATAACTTTATCATGTAAACAACAACACCCAATATATTTTTCTTTTACTTGGATATTTTTGGGATTAATCTTTTCTATAAAATTTCCAGATTTTGGTTTAGCTTCTTCATTTACCTCTTGATTTTGTTCTTCTTTAGAAAACGTCCGTTTTCGCTTCTTCCCACCTTCTTGGGACGTCTGTCGGTCTTCAATGGGGCCTCCTGTCCTTCTTAAGTTGGTTACACTTTTCCGGGGCTCTAGATTTTGTTCTTTAGAAGACTTCTTCCCGTCTTCTTGGGACGTCTGTCGGTCTTCAATGGGGCCTCCTGTCCTTCTTAAGTTGGTTACACTTTTCCGGGGCTCTAGATTTTGTTCTTTAGAAGACTTCTTCCCGTCTTCTTGGGACGTCTGTCGGTCTTCAATGGGGCCTCCTGTCCTTCTTAAGTTGGTTACACTTTTCCGGGGCTCTAGATTTTATACTTTAGAAGACTTCTTCCTGTCTTCTTGGGCCGTCTGTCGGTCTTCAATGGGGCCTTCTGTCCTTCTTAAGTTGGTTACACTTTTCCGGGGCTCTAGATTTTGTACTTTAGAAGACTTCTTCCTGTCTTCTTGGGCCGTCTGTCGGTCTTCAATGGGGCCTTCTGTCCTTCTTAAGTTGGTTACACTTTTCCGGGGCTCTAGATTTTGTACTTTAGAAGACTTCTTCCTGTCTTCTTGGGCCGTCTGTCGGTCTTCAATGGGGCCTTCTGTCCTTCTTAAGTTGGTTACACTTTTCCGGGGCTCTAGATTTTGTTCTTTAGAAGACTTCTTCCTGTCTTCTTGGGCCGTCTGTCGGTCTTCAATGGGGCCTCCTGTCCTTCTTAAGTTGGTTACACTTTTCCGGGGCTCTAGATTTTGTTCTTTAGAAGACTTCTTCAAACAAAGTTTTTTTTTTTTAAATTTGTCCATTTTCACATGTTTCTTCTGGAGGTGGTTATTATTTCATTCACCCGATGATTCTGGAAACTGAAGCATTAATTTAAAAATATAATTTATATATTTTTATCTCAACTATTATATAAGAACTTACAAAAGCTTATTTTTTATACAATATTATGGGTCTTCATTTCTTCAACAAATGTTTAACTAATACCAAGATAATGTTAACTGTTCAAAATGACAAAGAGCTAAATCAATATTTAAAGAAATTCTTTCCTTCAGGTCTTAGCCATTTAAAATATATTGGGATTGATGGTTCAGTTTTTTTCCATGCACATACCATAAAAGGGAAACAAGTTGGAACAATTGATATCAATGCTACAGCCCAAAAAGTATGTAATATAATTTGTGCCTATTGTGATATTCTCATGAATTTACTAAGTAACAATAACACCGATGATGATGATGATCATAATACTAATACTAATAATAAGGGAAGAACTTGTAATAATATGATAATACACTTTGTTATGGATGGAAAGTCTCTCTTTACAAAAAATCGTAGCAATCAACAAAAATCTGACCCCTTTTCCATTCTTTCTCCCCATGAAAAATTATCCTAGAAAAATGTACAATTGCAATGATAAAAAAAAAAAATGGACATTCAACATCCTAATATCATATTTCTATTATCAACTGAATCATTACCTTTTGATCAACGAAATGAGGGTGAAATAACTCTATTTCGTTTTATTAATAAAATTTTAAATAAAAATTCCCGTTACATAATTATAAGTAATGACTCTGATATATCAGCAATGTACATTCTTC
This sequence comes from Procambarus clarkii, assembly GCF_040958095.1. Lineage (NCBI taxonomy): Eukaryota > Metazoa > Arthropoda > Malacostraca > Decapoda > Cambaridae > Procambarus > Procambarus clarkii. The sequence continues at coordinate 6,545,295 of NC_091227.1, forward strand.
GAGAGGATGATCGTGTTATGTTGGTTATACCACCATATAATGGACAATCATGCATTGGATTAAACAATTATAATCATATTATGTTTAAATTAAATATAAATTCTCAACAACTATTTAGTTTAACAGTATTGTATTTTATATTTTTTGGAAGTGACTATAATTTAGGTCTCATATCTTGTTGGACAATCAGTACACATGACATTTTAAAAAACGCCATTTTACATGAAGAAACAAATCTTGTTTCAATTTTTAATCAAATGAAAAGATGTCGTTCAACTAAAAATGAAGCAATCATATGGCAGGAGTGGGGGGATTCTGTAACATACCAAGACTATTTATTTCTTTTTAAATTAATTGTATATGAAGCAGTTCATAGTGCCCGATATTATAAATCATTAGGGAAAAGTAATCCATCATTATTAAATTTATATTCAAATAATCACATAAAAGTTTTAACTAAAACTATAAAATTAATTAAACAATAAGTAATTATTTATTACCTGTTAAAAACCTTAAGACAATTATTGTATTGAGTAGTAATATTTGTTCCAAATTCATCCTGAGGATTGAAATTCACATATATTCTAGGCTTTATTACAATGGGTTGTCTATGCCGATTAATTATATGGGCATGTCTCTTTTCGCGACTTACATTTTTATAGTAACTGGGTAAAATATCTTGAAGTTTACAAAAATTTAACTGGGATAGGTTGGTCGTATGAGAGAGAGAGTATTTTAATTGGGAATTATGAACAATAGCAGTTTTAAATAAACGTTTGGCTTCCATCCAATCAGATAAATTTGTAAATGTCCATAATATGATCTTGATTTTATCTTTAGCTTTAGGAACACATTTCCATTCATTACACCATACATCGTTAATCATTAGATTTGTTATTATATAATGCAAAATATCAATAATTAATCTTTCATTACACACAATGAAAACTGGACGTTGAATTATGGAAAAAAACATTGTGTTCAGTAGCAATGGTTTTAGCAGCAAACAATAGGCATTCAATCACCTCATAACCAGCAATAAAACCTGGCAAAGAGTACTGGTTGGAACATTTTTCTATAATTTTTTTATCATTCGAATTATACATGGCAAGTTTTACAATTCGACAATAATTTCCAGTTATCTTGTTATGCAGACTCATACCAACTCCCTTGTTAGATATGTAGAATATGCTTTCCTGATCATCTACAGGGATATTTACATTTGTCTCATGTAATGAATATTCAACATATATATACATATCATGGGCCATAAATGGATGTTTAATTTTTTGTCTTTTCAATACATCTGCCATTTTAGGAAGATTGTGGTGGTGGGGAGGATTGGGATGTTTGCTGCTGTGGTGATGACTGAGAGGTGAATGGTAATTGGGTATTGGGAGATTGTGGTATATAAGGATTTTGATGAGTATGGGTGGGGTTGACAGTGGGAGGGGGAGGAGGAGAAGAGGTAACAACACTTGTTAGAGGAGGATGGGAATGATAATAACAGTAAGGAGAAGTGACGGTATATTGACACTGACATTGATAATAAGAACTAGGGAATTGTTGATGGGGTGAATAATGGAATGAAGAGTGTGTATGTAGGGGCAGTTGGGTTGGTGGTGGTGGAGGTGGTTGTGCATATATTATGGGTGGGATTGTTTGTGCAGAATTTGTAAGATTTTTTAGTTTTTCATCAAATAATTTACTGATTTCTTCAGCCCTCTTTGTTGATTCTTTTAAATGAGCTTCTTCATTTAGATGCTGACAATTTTTAATGTAATCGTCAATTATATTTAAAATTAATTCATTCTCCACATTTTTTGTCCACTCTAAAGCTGGTCTGGCAGGGAAAACAGGAAGACTAATCAATAGTTGTGTCAAAGAATTAATAAGAGATTCTAGAGTTTCTTTGGTAACATAATTTAATGTATCATTATCTGTGAGAATGGGTAAATTTCCCGGAATTAACGTAGTATTTAAAAATTTTGTAATGTCATCAGTAGAATTGATAGGAAACTGTAAAGGGTTAGTAATCATATCATTCCCAACAACTTTAAAATTTATTAGATTATTAGAAGAACTATTCATGTTTTAGCATAAGATTTTTTAATATGATAAATAATATAAAAGGTATTTATTAAGACTATAAGTTATAATTATTCCAGCTGTCCTGAACTGAGCTCGGACCGGGGTATCTCATAATCATGGCAGATGATACTAAATCCACCCTTATTACATCTCCAATTGAATTAATAGACAGACTAGGAAAAGAAATTACTTATTATGCTGACAAATGTTTTTTGGACATACCCCAAGTTAAGATTTACAGTTTGTGTATGGGTTCCAATTGTGTGCAACTTAAGTATGATATTCGTCTAACTGCAAATGCGGTATCCCCTAGCTGGATATATGATCCAATGGAGCATGAGGGTGAGGAATATGGTCATTTGGAATCTGAATTTCGCAATGCCCATATTATACTTCTTTGTAATCTAAGTGAATCAATACTAAATTCTATTTTGACAGGTTCTCTTACATTGAAAGATGTTAGAAAAACATTGCTTATATATAAGTTTGATGAGACTTTGTTGGATTTTGATGTTAGCCACATGGATGAAATAATTAAGGAACATCCCATTTCCTATAATCGAATTCCATATACCTATTTGGATTACTCATTCAATGGAACATCAATAAAAGAGGTTTGGGGAATATAAAACTCCCCTGAAAATATTTCTAAAGACCACCACCATAGAGAGTCATTGGTTTTGGATAAATACAAAACTATTGTCAGTTTGTTTAATAAACACGAAAACCGAGAGGGCACTTTGACAGTTATTACTGGTTTAATGGCCTCAGGAAAATCGTCTCGACTTTTGCAACTTACTGAAACACATTGCAGAGAAAATAAAAATAAAACCATTTTGATTTTGCCTAGATGTGTACAATTAAAACAAATAAAATGTCGATCAATAATTCCGACTGAAATCCAAATCCGGAGTGAAACTTACTTAGATTATAAAGACTATATTCTTCACTTTGATACTATTTTTATCGACGATGCTCATTTGTTTTATCCAGAAAATTTAACTGAATTTGTTCATGTATGTCAAGGTTGTGGAATCGATGTGATAATTGCAGGACTGAGTGTATCATCATTTAGAAATGATACATTTAAAGGTTTTGTTTTTTTAATGTCTCAGGCTAATAAAATAGAATTACAAACAACATCCTGCACTCTATGTAATTATCATACAGCCAAGATATCATTTCGGTTTAATTGGCGTAAACCAAGTAATTTTGTGGGTGATCATCGTAAGTATTTAAGTGTGTGTTCTCCTTGTATGATTGAATTAGCACCATACTTTCTATGTCTTGGAAAAAGTAATTTTGACCAAAGTGATTTGGATAAAATGTGTGGTACTATTTTATAATTATTTATATATGTTTCTAATATATATACAGTTTGAAAATTGTTATTATCAAATGACACATCCCAACATTAAAGAATTTATTAACCGGGTTAAAACAGATGGACATATATATATATATAAAAACAAAATAATTAAAATTAAGCATAAAAATGAACTCACTGTAGATCTTAAATATGATAAAGAAAATGGAATTTTTCTTGATGATGACGGTATAGTCTATTTCCCAGAAGTAAACAATGAAAATATTAATTCACAAATAATTAGAGTAAAAAGTAATCAGGTTCCATTATTTAGCCACCGTCCACAATTTATTTCACAAAAGAGAAAGAATGAAGATAATACTGAAATTCCTCCGAAAAGGCAGGAATCTTTATAATAAAGCTGATTATAACTGAAATAGTTTATCCGGATTCCATCTTTCGATATTAAATTTATCACACTCCAAATTTTGAAAAAAATAAAGTCCATTTTCCCCTTCAACTATTTTTGTTGATATTGTAAACAACATTTGGTTGTACATGTCGCTAATATATTGACCTCTAAATTTTACAATAAACATTATATGGCATAAACTATTGTAAATGTTTTTGTTGAGGGACAGAATAGGATTATTTATCAGAATGTTAATTTTATCTTGACTCTTACAAATATACTTAAATGTTTGTATATTTTTGTTTTGAAACTTTTTAAAAAATTCACATCATCTCTAGTTACTACTTTTAAAGATATAACACTAAAAATGTTATAAATATTGTAAAAATAATACATAGAAATACAATAAAGACTTAAAACATAAATGAAATATTTTAAAATAACGTTATTAATATTACTACTATTATCAACCAACATTTTCATTACATTTACAAAATATAATTTAATTATATTATCCTCTTCAAACATGAGGTAGCTATTTACAATCTTATTAAATCTCTTACTACTGAAGTTATTGATTTCTAAAAGATTATTAACATCAACATCATTTAGACTGATACTACTACTGATGCTACTATCACTATTATTAGATTCTTCCTGGTTTATAGGTCGAAATACTTCATTAAAATATATAGAAAGGGGAGGTGGCGTTGTTGGCTGTTTGTCATCTGATTGTCTTTCCATTTCTTCAATATACTTTATTAATTCGTAGTCACAGGGGTATGTTTCCTGGCACGTGAGTCAATCTATAGTCACAGGGATATATTTATATTCCCTGGCCTGTGGGTATAGTAGTCACAGGGGAATTTTTGGGATTCCCTGGCGACGCAGTTATCGTAGTCAAGAGGGGTAGTGGGGCTGGGTGTTGGACCATGCACAGCATGTGGCTCTAAGGAGATCAATGTGTTAAAGGTCAAATCAAGTCGAGAGAGAGAAAGAGAGAGAGAGAGAGAGAGAGAGAGAGAGAGATTAAGTATTAACCACATACGTAATATATAATATACCTGGATGAGCAATAGGTTGCCGGGGGTCAATTAAATCATGATAATCAGGTGGAACCACATTAGGTATAACCTCACCTGGGTTCCTAAATTGTCCACGTGTATCTAGTCGAACTATATGACCTGGTTGAGTGAGCATAGTTAAACCAAAATACCACCCCTCAGTTACTCCCAAGGGATTAAGGGTAGTAAGTTCATGCCAAATACTCTCTGAGTAATAGCTGAATACAATTGGATGGCCCCAAATAGCATTAGATAGTCGACGATCGTCAGTCGTCTCATAAAAATGCTTGTCTTCATATCCAGGACTAACCGCTAATCGATAGATATATAGGGGATAAGTTTCTTGCCGGCGCCTATAATGATTAATCAATTTTGTCTTATGAACCACAGGCAGTCATCTCCTCGTTCATCATGTCTCAAACGCCATAGTTTTTGGTGTGGATCAGCTTTAATGTGACGATTCATCCAATCACAGGCATTTACCTTTGCTATTGCCGGTTGATCTATAATAAATTCAACATCACTTTTTAATGTTGATTTGGCTTTAGACATCAGGGGCTGGAAAAGGGGTTCGAGTTCATAGTAAGTGTGCATTTGTAAAGGTTTGCCACCATTCTCTAGTGTATAGTAAGCCAAATCAACTCGATGAGGGTCCATTGTGTTATGACCAATTTTCACACAGGCATTACTAATCAAATTTTTTTCACGAAACAGGCCAATTAATGAAGGAATTAAAACCTCAACGTAACCACTGAAATAGTCACATGAGCAACCATATCCTTCTACATATTTATTAATTTCATTGTAATTATTTTCATTTAACGCGTCGTACACGCAAGGTGCCTTGGTATCAGATGGAACATTTGTTCTATATAAAGCGTTAGTAGTCGTGGTGGTGGTGGTTAGGTCTAGAGAGGAAGAATTATTATTAAGGTGAACATGGATACAAGAAGGTTCCATTCCTTCTATATTCGGTACTGTTTCAGGAATAGAACATTCTACACATATGCCTTCTTTGACTGGATTAAATTTAGATATGTCTACAATATTCAGATCATGAATCCATCCAACTTTTTTGCATCCATTATCTATAGTAAGTTTGGACGTGGATTGATCACAATGTTTTCCACTAAATAATCCATGAGTTGTACATTCACACGTGAAATTGTATTCTTGCCATATTAATTTACCTAATGTGGTTGAACATACTGGAACTGTAGGTATTTTTAGGGGATTAGTAGGAGATATTTCAAACCAATATCCATCCTGCCAGGAGGCACTAGCTGGTAATATTTCATTACCTTCTTTAGAATATAAAGGATAAGGTAAAAATATACAACACTGATTTAGTTTCATACCTTCCCACACTTTACAGGCTTGATGATGATTGTCATCCTGATGATGTCCATATGTTGATAAAATTAATAATGGATTATTATCTAATGCATCATCATCGCTTTCAGCCTGATCAATATACCATTCTAATGACGATATATTTTTTTGTCTTGTTATACCATAGTGAAATAACTTTCTTTTTCTTTGTATCGCCTCACCTCCTATAATTATTGTACATATAAATAAGTAAATTATTATAAGAAAATAAATAATAGTAATCATTTTTATTTATTTCCTTTCATTGTCATATAATGTTCACGTGGTGAATAATAAATAGAATTCTCATTCATATATATAGTGGCTGAAGGCAGAGGATAAAAAGAAGGTGAAGAAGAAAAAGAAGAGGAAAAAGAAGAAGAAGGAGGTGGAGGAGGAGGGAGGAGAGGGGGTAGAGGAGGATAGGGGGGAAGATTAGGGGGTAAAGGAGGATAGGGGGGAAGATTAGGGGTAATGAAAAGGATGACATTATTAATGGGGTGGATTCTGGTTGTGTATTACTACTAGTTGTTAAAGTCATAATGTTAACTGGAGTTGTAGTTGTAGTAGTAGTAGTAGTAGTAGTAGTAGTAGTAGTAGTAGTAGCATTACAATAGTGTTTATAACAATAATGACATAAACATATAGAAAAATTATATATATAATTAATATGGATATAAGGCATATACATAAAATAATAAAATATTGATTTATTATTGACAAATAATACACATCGATTAAATGCATGTGTGTATTGGGATTAGTATTGTTCTCAATTATTTTTTTCAGGAAATTAGTAGATTGATGTGTATTTATTAGTATCTTATTTAGATGTGAAAATACCGTATTATAATTATAAAATAAATCTTAATCCATCAGATGATGTTTCTGAAAAATTTGAAAAGGCATAGCATGCTCTATTCAATTCTAATAAACTAACACCCGGATATAATATATGTTGTTGATATAAGCGATGACTAATATTACCACCACATAATATGTTTAATTTTAAGATATTATTAATAGAATAAATTCCAAATTCCAGGTACAATAGGTATAAATATAGGATTGAATTTTTGTGTTAATTTATAATTACATAATTCTAAAATAGCCTCATCAGATTGATTAAAAGCAGCACTAATACAATTGTGAGATTTGTGTGAATTTAAATTAAAATATGAAAAACTAATGATGACTAAGGTACTATTAATAACATCAAAGTTTTCCTTTGACATTACCATATACCAATATTCACTTTCAATTTGTAATACCATTAAGTACTTGTTATCTTCAACTTCTAAAGATGCACTCCATTTTTCGTTAACATTTGTATAAACTGTATTACTGAATACAAAAATCCATGATTAGGTGGATTATTGGTGGTAACTATGGGAAAATAAACTACTAATATAAACCTGTTATCAGTATAATATACTGACACCCGGCAGAGTTTATAATAAATTGACATTAAATCATCAATTGATGAATCATTAAAGATCAATTTTTTTTCGATTTCGAATCTGAATTAAGTCCTTTTCAAATGGGAAACGATTGAAAATATATCTTGAGAGTATTCCTGTAGAATACAATAAATCTAATTCTACTTCTGTGTGTTCAATGTCTGATATAATTGTATTTATGGTACTATGTATAAAACTGATATATACACACAATTCTCTACGATTTAATTCTGTTTTGTTAATTGAATTTAACATTTCAATTGTTTCCTTGAAAAAAATATTTGTTCAGAAATAATTTCTTTATGTGGATATTTCCATACAAAATGATCATTGGATATTATTGTATCAGAATTTTTTAAAATTTATATTTTTTTATAAGTTCTTGTTGTCGATTAATAATTCGAATAAGTTTATAAATTCCATTAAATGTTTCAAAAGGACATTTTTGCTTACAACTATTCAAAAGAGTTAAAAATTGATTGAAAATGTTTTCATAATTGTAAAGTTGAAGCTATAGAACAATCTTTCCTGTGAATCTACTAACAGTGTTTTATACTGGCGGGCAAAAACAACACCAGGTTTGATAATAACTTCAAGTTCATTACTATCCACACTCCCTGATGCTATTAAAATTATTATGAATGTTAACATTTTTTTTAAACATAATTTTAAGTTTTTTTTTACATAAAAAAATGGATACGAATTTTAACTGGCATAAAAAACCATCAAATGTTTTTGTAGCCTCTCCACCTAGTTCACAAATCGTATTTCAGTATAAAGACGAAGATTGATGTCCATAAAAAAACATGTACACTTTCAATTAAAGAAATACTCAACACTCCTGGAGGGGATGTAATTATAACTTGGGCCAATCGTAAATACATTAGTGACCTATTCAAACTAAAATTAAATTCATTAACTTCTTGGAATCAACTTTTACGGAGCACAAACAAAAGGAAGAAGATACACGTATTGTGGGATGTCTTCCAGTGGTTCTTCTAGATATATCTACAACAGAAAATAATCTTATTCTAGATCCCCGTAGATTAACTAATTGGTTTATTCAAATCATAAGTCGAGTGATCCCCATTGAAACTATCCTTCCACCAGAATTAGTCAGGGAAGTTAACATGACGTTTTATATACGTGATACTAACATTTTTCTTCCTAGACATGGTGTGATTGACTAACATTCCAGATCTTATATTTTCCGCTCTCAATACACTGGAAACTGAAAATATATGGGAATTAGGCGATAATGGAGAAAAATTAAGCCATGAATTGCTATCAATATCATGTATATTTAAACTCTTGATTCCCAAATTACAAAGTATATTTATTTCTTCACACAGAAAAAGAAATATTTCTGGTAAGATAAAAAGTGGAAAATTCGAAATGTCTCCTGAATTCCAAAAACTACTTCATGAAAATAATTTATTAAATAAAATTGAAAAGTGGTCAGGAAAATTCTCTTAAATTTATATCTGACAAACTTCGTGAATATTCCGTATTTTTTCTAAATAAACTGGGCGATGTAAATGATACAAATATATGGGCAGTTAAAGAATTTATAAATGTTGCTCAAAAATCTGAAACCATCCCAATCTATTTTAATGAAAATATTACTTTCCGCATTATGATTCATGCCATTGGTGAAATATTTCATTCTCTCTTTACAGATATATTGCCAAACGAGTCAATGGAATCAGCAATTCATGGGCGCACTATATCACATGGTTTATCTCCATGATTTAAAACTATTGGATACTTTTAATAAAATATTTATATATTCCTATTTTATATCGCCTAATATATTCTTGCTATAAATTAATTCACCATTCATAAAACCATCACTTGCATATTTATCTGAGAACCATAGTGATTATAATCACAGTCTATTAGAATATCAAAATAAAAATCCTTTATGGCAAGGAAATGAGAACACTGACCTGATCGCGTGATGGAGATCAACTGTGAATCAAGGTGTGGATCGGCTCTGTCTCATTGCCTCACAGAGCGAGAAATATCTGAATGATGAAAAGTTTATGGATGCTTTATATTGGGACAGTTTATGACATACGAGGACAAGCTTTAGACTATTATATAATTTTCCTCCTAATTGTATATAAAAATAGCTTATCCCTTAAAATATAAAGTTAGGCAATACCATGAGCAAAGAAAATAAAACACTAAACTGTAAAAATCTAGTATCTCCTTTTTTCAGTATATTTGTATGTTTTTATGATTATATACAAAATATTCCACCTCATCTCATTACGGTGGATATATTAAATAGTTCCGAATTTGGAGAGATTACCACAGTACCGTCACATTATCATTACAGCATTAAGCGACTTTTTTAAGGGAAACGAAGGATATATTTTCGTCACTATTAAAAGATTAAAACACAAATTTTAAAAAATATTCACAAGCACAAAAATATTGGGATGACATTAACAACCCATACCCACAGTTTCACTGTAAAAAAAACAAACACTCTGGTATAATATATAAAAAAAAAAATCTGTTATGGTAAGGAAATGAGAACACTGACCTGGTCGCGTGTGGAGAGCAACTGTGAAGAATGTGTGGAGGGGCTCTGTCTTGTATATAGCCTGACAGGAAACTGTTATCATCTCATTGAATCCCTCTATTGATCCCGTTCTCTCTCTTCTGTCTCTCTCTCTCTCTCTCTCTCTCTCTCTCTCTCTCTCTCTCTCTCTCTCTCTCTCTCTCTCTCTCTCTCTCTCTCATTCACTCTCTCTTTCGATTAAATGAAAACGGGATTTACATAATAGATATTTTGCATGTATATGGATTAAAGTTTAACTTGTTTAAATTGTTATAAAAAACTTGTTCTCCGTTAACTTCATTACTTTCATTTTGAGACTCCTTCCAATGATCTGGTGGTATATATGCCAGATAATATTGAACTTCATACATATGAGTATCAGTTTTTATAATATCATTAAATTTTTGTAATAGGGAAAAATGAAGTTCTATCGCTTCTTCCTTAGACATTTTACTAACATTACAATTAAGTGTTTCATATTTCTTACTTCATCTAAATATTTGGCAAAATTTTCTGGTGTATATATTGGAGATTTTTCAACACAAAAACCTACTTTATAAATATTTTCACATGTTACTCTCATTATTTTACTTAATTTTCCAATTTCATCAATAAGATTATTTCTAAGAGCATTTTGCCACTCATTATCTTTTTGTACAGTTAAAAATGTCCATAAATTAGTTAGTAATTTTATATAAATGAATATATTTTTATTTTCACTGTTTCTAGAAACTGATTTATTAATTTTTTCAGTGTATTGTGCACAATAATTTGAAAGAATACCATTATCTGAACATGAGCTGGATTTATCTTCCATTTAAGATTTCTACCGATTCCTCCCAGGCCAACAATGTCATAATTTTTCGGATAATGAGCAAATCTCCACAAAACGACGTGGGAAAATGATAGGAGCCATCAGCTTGATAACATGAACCACGTGATCTGGGTTCATAATTGGTATTTATAATTATATACATTGATAATGTAATATACTGGTGAATTAACAATCTTAATGGTAAAGTTTTACAATTTACAAATGTGAAGAATTTCTTGTTAAATGTAATGTGATTTATATTTTCAGATACTATTACCTTATATTTACACTCTTTTACCACATCATTCATCGTGATAGAATATTTAAATGGAAATAATATACGTTTGTTATATCCAATATCCGAAGATGATCTCCTTCTAGTGTCTGGGCCTGGTGAGGTTCCCGTGTTCGTTGACGGGTGTTGGTTCGGTTTGACTTTGATTTTTGGGAGTTGTTCGATTTAGCTTTGATTTTTTGGGAGTTGTTCGATTTAGCTTTGATTTTTTGGGGAGTTGTTCGATTTAGCTTTGATTTTTTTGTCTTTGGAGTAGAAGTTGAAGTTGAGGGGTTATTCAAGTCTTCCAGTTCCACTGAAGTATCCGAATCATCATCATCCTGTGTCGTGCTGGTTCGATTTAGTTTTGATTTTTTTGTCTTTGGAGTAGAAGTTGAAGTTGAGGGGTTATTCAAGTCTTCCAGTTCCACTGAAGTATCCGAATCATCATCATCCTGTGTCGTGCTGGTTCGATTTAGCTTTGATTTTTTTGTCTTTGGAGTAGAAGTTGAAGTTGAGGGGTTATTCAAGTCTCTTCCAGTTCCACTGTAGTATCCGAATCATTTTCCTCCATCTCTTCTGTATCACTTAAAACTGGATTTTGATTTGACATAATTGTATCTATTTTTTATAAATATAAAATTTTATTTGATAATGTACTTGGTTCAAGCAAAAAAAAAAAAAAAAAAAAAAAAAAAAAATCGCCTATGTTATACAGATACATTTTTAGGAGGAAGAAAGGGAATGGGGTGGGTTACTTCAAATAGTATTGGCAGCTGGAAGTCAGTCTCCTAAGGTATCAAACAAATATATGTACATATAATAAAAACAAAATAATGTTATTAAAATTATAAGAATAAGAAATATGGTATACTGAAATATATTTAATTTAGATTTTTTGTTTTCTTTTTCAATATGATGAAAACGGTTCAGATATAATGATTTTGGTTTGAAGTAAAAGTTTTGGGTGATGAATAGTCACCATTTCGATGCCAATATATTTCAAGAAGAAATGTATTTGACATTCCCCAATTAGGTTCTAAGAGGGACTCATGTACAATATTTGATATTGTTAATATAAATCCATTTTTCTTGCCATATTGAATAAATGCTAATGTTAAGGCCGCTACAAAAGCAGATTCCTTTTGAGTAAAGATTGAATATATTTATGTTTTTTCTTAAAAATAGAAAGGAAATGTATTTTAGGAACCAAGTGTAACTTTTTGAATATCAAAGTCAATTAAATTATTAATTAAAGGTTGGCCTTCATCATCAACTAATTCATAAGGTATTTCATCAAGTTCATTCTTTTTTTATTTCTCTAGTTATAGATATATATATATATATGCATGTTTTTATTACATTGTAACTATGGAATTTGTAAAAAAAAAAAAGAACTTTATAAACTTTTGGAACCAGGAACTGATATTACAGCTTTTCTCTGGAAAATGATCCAACATACTTCAATTCAGAATCAATTAGATTCAACACATGATATGTACAAATTAACTATACTACTACTATTACTACTACTACTACCACCACCACCACTACTAATAGTGCTCCTACTACTACTACTACTATAATGCCATATTTTACCTATCCTATTAATCAAACATCATCCAATTCGGTATTCAGGATTAATAGATGATTGTAAAAATATTAGTGATAGTTTATACTTTGTACAACATAAATTGCTTGAATGTCCTCTTATCCCAAATATTTTCGATCCCATTTTCAAAGTGATTGCTCTTTATGAAAATAACTCACTAATAGGCATAAACAACCTCATTGGTAGTTCCTTATCCATGCTAGGACCTTTCCTCCCACCCCGCCTGCCTCTCGAGTTTGAACAGGAGTCTCATGTGTGGTACTGTATCAAAGGTTTTTTGGCAGTCCAGAAATATGCAGTGGCCCAAACCATCTCTGTTATGTCTTACTCGTTATTTTATCATAGAATTCCGAAAGGTTTGTTAGGCACGATTTCCCTTTCCAGAACCCATGTTGATGTTTGTTTCACAAACCTAACGTACTCCAGGTGTGCAACCAGTCGTAGCCTAATTATTCTTTCCAGTATTTTACAGGGGATGCTTGTCGTGATACGGGTCTATAGTTAAGTGCCTCCTCCCTATCACCTTTCTTGAAGATCGGCACGACATTGCCTTCTTCCAGCAACTGGGTAATTCTCCTGATATAAGTGATCATTAAAGATCATTGCCAGAGGCACGCTGAGGGCCTGTGCTGCTCCTTTTAGTATCCACGGTGATTCTTTGTCTGGTCCAACTGCTTAGTTGCTTCCTGTGTTGTCAACTGTTGCATTACCTCCTTTGCTGTCACTTCTATACTGATAGTCTTTCATCTAGGGTAATCTCTTCTAACAATGGGAGCTGTTCAGGCTCGGTAGTGAACAATCCATGGAAACTGGTATTCAGTGCCTCGCACACATTTCCTTGTCACTTCAGTACATGCCCTCTCTGTTTTCCTTAGTCTTGTCACTTGATCGTTCACCGACATTTTTCTTCTTATATGGCTTGTGTAGTAACTTAGGTTGTGCTTTTTATTTGATCGCAATATCCCTCATAGTCCCTCTCCGATGTTCGTCGTATGTTAATGTAATCGTTCCTAGCTCTGTTGCAGCTGATCCTGTTGTCCCTTTCCTTGTCTTCTGTACTACCTCCACTCCCGCCTACTGGCCATTTTTGCTTCCTGACATTGTCTATTAAACCATGGGTTATTATATTCCTTCTTATTTTTTCCCTTTACTGTTGTATAAATCTTTCTTCGGGCTCCTGCATTTCTGTATGACTAGGTCCATCATATTTGGACTGTTTTTTCCTCTAATTTCTTCCTCCCACTACACTTCACCCAGATAGTCCTATCCTCCTATAGTCCCCTTTCTTGTAGTCAACTCTAATTTTCCCTGATCTCTTGGCCCTTGGTCACAAGTTTGAATTCCATCATGTAGTCAAAGACTAAGACACAATGGTCGCTGACCCCTAGAGGTATTTCGTGCTCCAAATTCTCAATGTCTTCTACGTTCTGGGTGAAAATCAGGTCTAAAGGCTCGGTGCATCTCCTCCTCTTTCCCTTGTGTCTTCCTTCACATGTTGTGTTAGGAAATTCCTGTCTATAGCATCTACTAACTTCGCCCCCTTCCCACCGTTTCGTCCCCTCCATGGGGATTCCTTGATTCCCAATTTATCTCTCTCTGATTTAGGTCCCCCATGACCAGCAGTTTCGCTCTCATTCTGTGGGCTAGTGTTGCTGCCTTCTGCAGTTCATCTATGCATGCCTTGTTGTTGTCATCATACTCCTGCCTGGGTCTTCTACTGTTTGGAGGGGATTGTAGATTACCAAGATCACAATCTTCCTCCCATCTACTGTCAGAGTTCCATGTATGAAGCTGTGCTCTCATTGGTAACCCGATTTCCCAGGTCTTCAAACTTCCATTTCTGCTTTATTAGGAGTGCCACTCCCTCTCCCTGTCTCTTTGTCCTCTCTTTTTATCACCTGGTACCCCTCTGGAAAGATTGCATCTGAGATCATGTCATTTATTTTAGTTTCCACTATTGCAACCATGTCAGGATCTGCCTCACTCACTCTTTCTTTTATCTCTTCTGCTTTATTAGATACCCCATCAGCATTGGTACCAAACCTTGAGATTCTTCATGGAAACTCTTTTACTAGAGTTTTTCTGGGGGTTTGGTGGATGCTGGGGGGATCCGGTGGGGTGTTGGGGATTCAGGGGGTTGTCTGGGGGGATCCGGGGATGTCTGGGGGGATCCGGGAGGTGTCTGGGGGATCCAAGGGGTGTCTAGGGGAATCTGGGGGTGTCTGGGGGGATCCCGGGGCGTCTTGGGGATCCAGGGGGGGTGTCTGGGGGATCGGGGTGTCTGGGGGATATGG
>NC_091227.1:6561064-6643564 GCF_040958095.1 Procambarus clarkii
AGAGAGAGAGAGAGAGAGAGAGCGAGAGCGAGAGAGAGAGAGAGAGAGAGAGAGAGAGAGAGAGAGAGAGAGCGAGAGAGAGAGAGAGAGAGAGCGAGAGCGAGAGAGAGAGAGCAAGAGAGAGAGAGAGCGAGAGCGAGAGAGAGAGAGCGAGAGCGAGAGAGAGAGAGAGAGAGCGAGAGAGAGAGAGAGAGAGAGCGAGAGCGAGAGAGAGAGAAAGAGAGAGAGAGAGCGAGAGAGAGAGAGAGAGAGAGAGAGAGAGAGAGAGAGAGAGAGAGAGAGAGAGAGAGAGAGAGAGAGAGCGAGAGCGCCTATATGCTGCAAATACCAAAACAGGGTGGTGGTGTCACTACGAGTAACACATGAGGAATGGTGAAACAACGTCACACAGAGCACCCTGGCATTACTTAAGTTCTTCAGCATTTCACCTTAGAAAGACATATAAAACCTCTGCCATCTTGTATACATGTTGAACAACAGTAGAAATGATCCATGTTTATACATACTGTTGCATGATACTAAATCTAACAGGCACTAGATTTGTGCCCCCAAATAACGTCACAAATCTCTGACCAGAAAGCTACACATGAGCTGGTCTGGGAAAGTCAAGGAGTAATGGCACTTGAGCCAGCCTGCCCGTGGGTGACACTGTATCCAAACTCCCTGAGTCAATTGACCCTCAACTTTCAACTCTCTCTTGCTCATTTACAGACATAACTCACTCATGAACTTCTAATTTAATATACGGCAAAGTAAAGAGTATAAGGCACAACCTTACATAATAAGAATTCAATACATTAGAGAATTTATCAGGATATAAAAATATATACACAAAGATTTCATATTGATTAGACATGGTAACGCTGGCGCAAGTCGGTACATCACGGGGGGGGGGGGGGAGCGGGGGGGGAGAGGAAGTGGGGTTAGAGAGGATTCAATGACGTTGGCCAACTGTTTATACCTATGTATACATGAATATAAAAGTGAAGCAGATATATAAAACCTGTGTATCAAAAGCTTGTCTAGGTGGAAAGCATTTCTCAGTGCCATAATTTCTTTAAATGTCATGACAAGAGGACAATGCAAGGTACAACACTAAAATGGAAACTACGCAGTATACATGTGAGTAATACATCCGAGACCTAAATGTATATATTCTCTATCATGGTCCACATTATGTTACCTATACAGCACTTATGTAGCATTACATACAGTAAGCACACAAAGATATTTTTCAGACTTCATGACATTAGGCTACTGCTATAACTAGACTTCTAAATATGTTGACCAGACCACACACTAGAAATTGAAGGGACGACAACGTTTCGGTCCGTCCTGGACCATTGTCAAGTCGATTGTCGATAGACAATCAAGTCGATAGACTTCTAAATATATATCCACAATTACATGGCATACATCTTTGATACTGAAATAGAATGTACTTAGTTGTGTATACCATACATTGACAATACATAAAGTTAGAATAATATACAATCACAAAAGATTAGATACTACTTACAATATTCGTGATACGAGGCTATCAGCCAAGATATCACTGTATAGTTTGAGCACATCATACACCACTCTCAGTATGATCGTACTAGTGTATACGTGGTCATAACATCCCTCCATCGCAATAAATGAGTACAATGTAAGACACAGTGTACACATTCTTACAGACATGGACCGCAAAAACACACATCATGAATAATACATATATATTCACAATAATCTACATGAGCTGCACAAATATACGGTGTAAGCACAAATACCGCATCAACTACTACAGTATACAGAATAAATATAGAATATATATAATATGAATATAACATCATCAAGTTTTAAATCAATTACATGTAACTCAGCACTTTCAAGTAATTATTATCATTATCTCATGATGGTAAATCAGGAAATTTTAGGGTGGGTCTTCAACATAGGTTTTCTCAGGGAAACTTTTAGACAAGGCATCAGCCAGAACATTTAACTTTCCCGGAATATGATGAATATGGTGATTGAATTCCTGCAGATACAAAGACCACCTCAAAATTTTTTTATTATGGATTTTCGTTGTCAATAAATATTAAAGGATTATGGTCAGTATATACATCAACCTTATTTCCATGTAAATATACTTCAAACTTCTTGCATGCCAACACAAGAGCATAAGCCTCCTTCTCAACAACAGAGTAATTTCTCTCTGTACTAGAGAACTTTCTCGAAAAATAGTATACAGGATGCTCAACATTATCACATCCAATCTGGAGTAGGACAGCACCTGCACCCAAATCAGAAGCATCGATATACATGATAAAAGACTTAGTAAAATCAGGACTAGCGTGGACTGGGGATGAAGATTAGATACCTTTTAAACCATCAAAGGCTTCTTGACACTGGGGAGTCCACTTAAATTTAGTTCTCTGATGCAACAAATCAGTCAGAGGTGAAGCTACCATAAAAAAGTTCTTACAGTACTTACGGTAATAGACACACATCCCTAAAAATCGTTGAACTTTTTTTTTGTTAGTCAAGATAGGATAATTAACAATGACATAATTTTATCAGATAAAGGCATGATACATTGAGACCTTGACCAAAATCGTGCCCTAGATAAACAATTGTACCTCTAGCCAAGTTACACTTCTTAGGGTTAACAGTAAGATTGGCCTCTTGCAACTTAGCAAACAACAAATTTAAACCCTGTAAACGGTCTTGCCAAGAATCAATAAACAAACCACTGTCATCTAAATAAGGACGGAAATTGGGAATATGCTGGGGCATTCTTAAGACCAAAAGGCATAACGTTAAACTGAAAACAACCATCAGGTGTTACAAAAGCTGAAAATTCAATGGCTCGACTTGTCAAAGGCACTTGATGATAACCTTTGGACAAATCGAGTTTAGATATTGATTGACAGTGACCAATCTAGTCAATACAATCCTCAAGCAATGGCAATGGGGAGTGTATACTTCAGTTATACACTCGCACCACTATTTTGTTCATTAAATTATGGGAATCAATTATCAACATAGGCCCTCATTTTCTTATGACCCTTGACCTCTGGGTGGGGTTCCTTTGCGTTGTAAAAAAAAAATTATATAATAATACGGCCTTGCCTACTGAAAGTGTCTAGAGTAAATAAGCCAACTACTTACACAACAGAGCAATATACTTAAAGTAAGGGTAACAAAGAACATACAAACATATAAATGGAAATACAGGCAGCCAGAAATATTAATGCACCAGAATACAATAACACAATATCATTATATAAGCACTGATCACTATTTTAAAAACTTAAATGGATAGATGGGTGTGCACATAATGGTCTAACCAGGAAATTAGCTATGTTACTAAACAATAAACAAGTACCGAAGACTTATCTCACAACATGTCCATGCCAGCCAGCTCCACCCACGCGACTGGCATTGCTGGAGCATGAACGGCATGGTGTCTACAAGTTACCAACTAAAACCCACATGAAACCTCTAGATACTCTGCTATCAGAGAGTAATACTTAAGAACATAATTATAACTAAACTTATATGCCTATACCACTGCTAAGGTGTAAATAAGAAATTAAGTACAATCATTAAACAGGAATAATTACAAGGGGTGAATCAGTGACGCTAGCTTGATACACTGCACACATTACTGGAACATCCCAAATATGGTCATCCCCCCATGAGACGCCACGGTCTCCCCCCACAGGAATGAACATGCAATAGCATTAACAAAATATTAAATACAGGCACACTACAGCATGCTTCATTTAAATCAATCATATATATACTGGAACACAAGTGGATACAATGTTTTATTTAAATAACTGAGGAAAGAAATGTTGGATATACATATTTATCATGAAAAATGTTAGAATCAAATTTGTAACATCCCTCCCTGTTCTTAAAGAAAAATGAAATTAACTGAAGGTTAATTTCATTTTTTGACTACATAAGGGTATAACGTTAAGTACTCCAACAACACAAAATCAATGTATAAAACGATCAATTAAATGAGACATATGAAATAACCAATAGGTAAAGACATCCTCATGTATGGAACAATTCACATTAGGGCACTGCAATGGGGAATCCCCTGGATAAGGCATCAGGAATTACATTTTCCCTTCCAGGGATATGTCTAATTACTATGTTGAACTCTTGTAAAATCAAAGACCACCTAAGAATTCTTTGGTTCTTTCATTTCATGGAGTTAATGAATGTCAGGGGATTATGATCTGTGTATATGACTACTTGATTACCTGACAGGTATGTTTCAAACTTTTTAACCGCCAAAATCAAACAAAGAGCTTCCTTCTCTACCACAGACTAATTAGTTTGTGCCTTATCAAATTTACGAGAAAAATAGTATACAGGGTGCTTTAAATCATCAGGTCCTACCTGGGAAAGAACCGCACCTGCTCCTAGATCCGAAGCGTCTATGTGCATTATAATGGATTCGCCGCTCTACTACCGGAGGGCGCTGACGTTCGGCCTAGGCTGTCAGTGTTGACCTGTAGCTGCTGCGTGGTGGTCGTTTTGTTGACGGTGTGGTGCGGCCATTGGCCGGGGCCTGGAAGGTGTTATGGCATCGGCTAGTGGTGGCCGTGTTCGCCGGGTCGACACCGCCCGGCTTGATTTCTCGGCGCCTGTTGACTGGCCCTTGGTGGAGGTTGCCCTGATGGACGTTCTGAAAGTGGTGTACCCTGATCTCTACGGTTTGGAGAAGCTTTCTCCTACCCGGGTGGCGGTGACGTTCTCCTCGGCGAGTGTGTATCAACTGTTTGTGCGCCGCTGGGGTGCGCGGACGCATGTACTTCCGGATTCTGCTGTGACGGTGGAGGTCTCAGATCCGTGGGGACCCCTGACGTTTGTAAGCGTCCATGGTGCGCCGGTGCAGTTTCCTGAGGATGAGCTGTGCGACGCATTCCGTCGGTATGGTGAAGTGGTGGGGCACCGTCATACCTGTCTGCATAGTGGGCGCCTTAAGGGGCTCCGTATGGGTGTGCGTACTTTGCGCATGCGGCTCTCTAGGGCTATTCCTTCCCGGTTGGCTGTGTGTGGATTTTACGTGCATGTGTTTTACCAGGGTCAGACTCGCTCCTGCTTCAGGTGTGGTGAGGTGGGACATTTCGCTGTTGCTTGCCGTGCCCCTCGCTCGGCAGACCCTTCGGTGTTCCATGAGGATGATTTTCCGCTTTTGCCGGAGGCTGGGGCGCCCTCTGTGGAGCCGGGCTCTATGGACGCAATTGGAGAGGTGTCTTCCCCTGTTGTCCCTGTCTCTACGTCTGCTGCTGGTCCCTCCGCTTTGCCAGTTGACTCTGCGTTTCTCGCGGCTCCTGCTTCCCGTGCACCTTTGCTGGTGGCACCGGAGGTGCATGGCGTCCCGTGTGATGTCTTGGCGTCCGACGCGTGTGGTGTGGGGTTGGAGGGAAGCCCGTGTGCTGTGGCCGGTGCGTTGCCCGAGGCCGGGGGTGGTGTTGCTACAGTATCTTCTGATGGCCAGCCATGCGGTGTTCCTGCGGCTGATGAAGTGGTGCCGCCGTCTACGGTTGGTTGTGCTGTGCTTCCTGTGGTTGCGCTGGGATCTTCTGTTCCTCGTCGGAAGCGCGCTCCGCGGGATCGGTCGCACAGCCATGGGCCCCCTGGGAAGAGGATCGAGGCTTCGGATGGTGTGGCTTTGGCTGGTGCTCCTCCCTCCGCTTCTCACGTGGTTCCTCCTCCCCCTTCGGAAGCGGGGGTATGGCGATGAGCAGGGCGATGAGCATGGCTTTGGGCTCGCAGCGGCGGAGGACGTGGAGAGGATGTGGACGGTGTCGCCAGCGCCTGGGGAACCCTCGTCGGGTGGTGTCCATCCCTTGCTTGTTAAGGCGGTTCCTGGCCGATCGTCTTCCAGGGTGCGGTGGGTGGTTGAGCCTGGTGGTGAGGGTGTGGCTCCCGCTGCGGGTGCGGTTGTGTCCCCTGAGGGGCGCATCGGGATGGGGGTGTCCTGAGGTTCTCCCGATGGCGCCCTCCGTTGTATGTGCGACTCTGAATGTTAGAAGTTTGAATGATCTTGGGGTCCAGTTGGGCCTGTTGGATGTTCTGCAGGAGCAGCACGTGGATGTGGCTCTGATCCAGGAGCATAATGTTCGTGATGTGTCTGTGCTGTTGTGTTTGAGTGTTCATTATCATGTAGTGCTCAACCCGCCGAGGACGTCGGGGGGATGTTGATGTTCTTTTCTAGGAGGGCTTCCTTCTCCGTGCTTCACACGGAGATGGATGAGGATGGGCAGGTTTTTTTTGTGAGGGTTGAGTTTTTGGGGGTTGTCATTCCGTTTCTGACGGTGTACGCCCCCTCGGGGGCGGCACGCCATCAGGAGCGGGAGGAGTTTTTTCTGGTGGGGCTTCTCCCTTTTCTGCGTCATGATACGCGGTGTTTGATTTTTGGTGGGGATTTTAATTGTGTGACGAGTGCGCGGGACTGTAGTGGCGCCCGCCCGCATAATGTCTCGGGTGCGCTGCAAGAGGTGGTGCGTTCTTGCGGTTTCCGGGATGCTGCTGTGCTCTGTGGGGGCGAGTTATCCTTTACTTTTGCTGCGCGTGGGGTGCGTTCGAGGATTGATCGGGTGTATGTTACTGGCGGGGGGTGTTCTGTGTTTGCTTTCCACACTGTCCCGATTGCGTTCTCAGACCATAGTTTAGTGGTAGTCCGGGTTGGTGTGCCCAGTCAGGTGTGGGTTGGTGCGGGGTGGTGGAAGCTGAATTGTGGGTTGCTGCGTTGTCCGCGGGTTTGTGACCAGTTTCGGGTGTGGTGGGTCGGGGTTCTGGCCCGGCGTTCTGAGTTTCCTTCTGTTTTGGATTGGTGGGAGTGGTATAAGGTGCAGTGTCGGTTGTTTTTTAGGGTGGTTGCCAAACGTGAGGCTGCTGGGAGGTTTGGGTTACTGCGGTTGTCCCAGGCGAGGCTTTCACGGATATGCGTGCAGTACAATGCTGGGATTGAGTGTTTTGGGGAGAATGTGGATTGCAAGGCGCGTATTTGTGGTCTGCGGGAGGAGTGGGCAGAGGGTGTTTGTGTGCGTGCTCGTGTGGGTGAGCGTGTTGACGGGGAACGTCTTTCTCCGTTTCGTTTAAGGAAGGTGAAGGCTGCATGGGACTCTGTTCTTTTTACAGCTCTGCAATGGCCGGATGGATCCGTTGTTTCGGACACCGGTGGTGTGTTACATTAGGTTCGGCAGGAGTTGGCTGCGCTCTATGAGGAGGTGGATGGGGCCGCGGTTGCGGATGATTTTTTGGGTGGTTGTGTTCCAGGTTTGTCTGCTGAGGGTTGTGTCGGTTTGGTGGCAGATGTTTCCTTGGGGGAACTTTTCGATGTGGTCAGGTCGTTTCGTTCTGGGAAGGTTCCGGGCTCGGATGGTCTTCCTGTTGAGTTTTATGTTGCCGTTTGGGATGTGTTGTGGGGCATTCTTTTGGAGGTGGTCCGGGCTTGCCTTCGGGGGTGCGTTCTGCCTGAGTCTCAGTGCGTTGGGATTGTGCGGTTACTCCCGAAGCCGGGCGATTTGCGGTTCTTCTCGAACTGGAGGCCCATTACGTTGTTGAATGGGGACTTTAAGGTCCTGTCATAGGTTTTGGCTGGTCGGTGTCGCCGTGTTGTTGCGTCTGTTGTTTCTGTGGAACAGTTTTGTGGTGTTCCGGGTCGTTCGTTACTGCAGTGCAATGAGTTGTTTCGGGATGTGCTTATGTATGTGTCGGGCTCTCGCTCGTCGGCGGCGATGCTCTGCCTGGATTGTTCGCAGGCTTTTGACCGTGTGTCTTTAGCCTTTGTTTTTCGTGTGTTAGAGCGGCTTGGGTTTCCGCTTTTGTTTGTTCGTTGGGTGCGTATGTTGTACGCTCGGTGTTGCACGTAGGTATGCATTAATGGGTTCTTGAGTGCTCCTTTCCCTGTGCACCGTTTGGTGCAGCAGGGTTGTCCACTTTCTATGCTCCTCTATGTGCTCTTTCAGGAGCCTTTTTTTCGGGCGGTCAAGGCCTGTGCATTGATCCGCCCTCCCCGGCTGCCGTCTGGTCTTCGGTTACCCATCTGCGGTTCTGCGGATGATACCGTCCTGTTTGTGGCCTTGGAGGGTTCTGTTGGGGCGGTCCAGGCCTTGGTTGAGAGGTTTGAGTTGGCCACTGGGGCCCAAGTTAATCGTGACAAGTCCGGACTTCTGGGTATCGGTGGGTGGTCCTCTGGCCTTGTGTGGGAGGGGTCTTGGTTTCCGGTGGTCACCTCTCTTCGTGTTCTGGGGATCACCTGGTTTGCTTCCTACCATCGCTCTTTGGAATATAATTGGGGTGCTGTTTTGCGTAGTGTTGATGTTGCGGTTGGGTTGTTGGCTGCGCGCCCGTTGACGATTTATCAGCGGGCGTTGCTGGTTACTTGTAAGGTTTTGTTGCGTGTTTGGTTCATGGCTCAGTGTTTCCCCCTGGATCGCTGGCTGGCTCTGGGGTTGGAACGTCAGGTTTATAGGTACGTGTGGTATGGACGTTACCACCCGGTTCGTCGTCCGACGTTGGTGTTAGTTGTGCGGGAGGGTGGGGTTGGTATTCTGGATGTGTTTACCAGGGTTCGGGCGCTGTTCTGGGTCTCGTTGTGTCGGGGATTGGCGATGAGTGGGAGACTCAATGCTTTGTGTGTTTATTATTGTTCGGTTAGGTTTAGTTTCTTGGTGGATTTCGGTGGTTGTCGGGAGGTGGCCTTCTGTACCCCACCTGTTTACTCTTGGGCGGTGGATATTCTCAGGGATGTCTGCCGTTCTCCGGGTTTTATGTCTCTTTCGGTTAAGGCGATTTATAGGATTTTGTTTCGTCGTGTTCGGCCGCGGGCGGAGGATTTATTCCCTTGTTGGGATTGGGGAGAGGTGTGGGCGGCGTTGTGGGCGCGGTTTTTGGCGCCGCAGCAACGGGAGGTGTTGTTTCGTGTTTTACATTTGTCGTTAGCGACAAATGACCGGCTGTGCATGTTGGGTTTGCACGCCTCTGCCGCGTGTGTCCACTGTCGGTTGCCCGAGACTCAGTTGCATGTTTTCTATTTTTGTGAGCGGTTGAGTGGTTTGCTTGATTGGTTTCGGGATGTGTTGGCCGTGGTTTGTGGGCCAGGGTATAGGGGTGGGTTTTTGCAGTTTTTGTTTTTGTCTTTTCCGCGGGGCTCTCGCCGGGTGTGGAATACGTTATGCCTTCTTATGGCTGACTATGTGTATTGTGTGTGGGTTGGTCGGAGGAAGGGTTATGGGGTTGATAGGGTTTTGGGGTTTTTGAGAGGCCGCTTGCGGTACACCTGGTGGTGGCTGCAGCGTGCTTTTCCGGGGGATTTTTGCGGTTGGTTTACTGGTGCGTATGTTCGTGGGGATGCTTTTGGGTGACTGGTCGTGGGTTGGGTGGGTGGGTCTTTTTCCGGTTCGTCTTCGGTCCTCGGCCCTCCGATGGGCCTCCACGGCGGAGGTTGGGCTGGGTGTGTGTGTGGTTATTTCGTTTCTGTTGTGTTTGCTCCTGTGGTTGTGTGTTTTGGTTTGGTGTGTTTGTGCGTGGGTGTGGCTTTTATTCTTTCCCTGGCTCCTGCGTGTGCCTTTTTGTTTGCTCTGTGTTAGTTGTGTGCTTTGTGACTTTTTGTTTGCCCTGTGTTAGTTGTGCTTTGTGCCTTTTATGTTATTTATGGTATGTGTGCTTGTTTGTCCCTCTGTTTCTGGGGCATGCCTCATATGTATTTTGTGTTCCTCTGTGTGGGGTTTGGGGTTATGCTTTATTCTCCTCCCCTCTTGATTATCGGGGTGTTTTGTATTACTGTCCCTGTGTTATGTGTGTGTGTGTGTGTTTTTTTTTTGTCGTAACTTAATGTTCTTTGTCTCTTCCATGTGCTATGTGTTTGGCTTATGCTGATTGTGTATTGTTTATGTATAATTGTTCTATTCCTTCTTTGATTTGTGTTTGTCTTATGATTTTGTACTCTGTATTCTGATTTTTTTATATAAATAAAAAAAATGTGCATTATAAATGGCTTATGAAATTGTGGACTGGCTAATACAGGTGATGTTGAGAGTATTCCTTTCAACTTCTGAAAAGAGTTCTGACACTCCTGTGTCCACTTGAACTTTACCTACTTTCTAAGAAGATTAGTTATAGGTGCAGCCACAATTGAAAAATTCTTACAATAACTTCTATAATATGCACATATCCCAATAAACCTCTGCACGGATTTCTTGCTCGTTAGTACTGGGTAATCCACGATTGCCTGGATCTTGTCTTGCAACGGGACTATCATACCTTGTCCGACCTCATGTCCCAAGTAAATTATTGTTTCCTTAGCCCAGGTACATTTATTTACATTTACAGTTAGATTAGCATGTCGTAACACTGCAAACAAGTGTTTCAAACTAGAAATATAGTCTTCCCAACACTTACTAAAAGTCACAATATCATCTAAGTATGCTCTACAATCTGGCACATCTTTTAGCAAAGAATTCATCAACTTTTGAAAAGTTGCTGGGGCATTTCTCAGTCCAAATGGCATCACATTAAATTCAAATACTCCATCAGGGGTGATAAAAGCTGTCACTTCCCTAGCAAAGTTAGTAAGTAGTATCTGGTGATACCCCTTTAGATACGTCTAGTTTTGATAATTAGCATGACCAATTTGGTTAATGCAGTCTTCTAGCAAAGGTAGTGGGTATACATCAACTACAGTTACCTTGTTTAACTTCCTAAAGCCCACTACTAACCGCCATTTTCCATCTGGTTTTGGTACCACTAAACACGGTGAACTCCAAGTGCTCTGACTGGGTCGAATGAAACCATGGTGAAGAAGATAATCAACTTCCTCCCTGATGATACGTCGTTTCTCGGTGGGTCACTCGATAAGGGTGTAGCCGAATTGGAGTTACCTGTCAGTTGAACATCATGAGTAATGAGAGGTGTCTGAGTGGGGACCTCCCCAAACAATTTGGAGAACGTCTTCAAAAGGTCCTGGAACTCTGCTCTCTGTTCATCCTGCAAATGACACAACAATTCTTCCCCGGAACTGGAATTAGATAAAAGAGGATTACCATCTTCCCCTACAACAATTGTCTCCTCAGGGTTTACCTCCTCAGTAACACAACAAGTCACAATACTGGGCCCACAATAAGCCTTCAAACAATTCACATGCACAACCATTGACTGACGGTTATGTTTGGGGTTACAGACTTTATTGGTAAGTTCACCGAGACGTTTTACCACTCTATAAGGTCCTACAATTTTAGGACCTTATATTTTAGGACCTTGTGACATAGAAGTCCAATACGAGGCTTCAAGACCATTACTAAATCTCCTGAATCAAAAACTCTGAGTTTGGCCTTGAACCGCTTATCATGCCGCTCCTTCATTACCTGTTGTGCCTCGCCCAGATGTTGTAACGACAACTCCTTCGTTCGATACAGCTTGCTCTTCACATCCTTCAGGTATCGTTCACTCTGTCTAGCTGTTACATCTTCCAACATTTTCTCCTGCAACATTTTTAAGGGTCCTCTCACCTGATGTCCAAACACAAGATCAAATGGGGAGCAGCCTAGGACAGTGTGCAACCCGTCCATGGCAGCAAATAGTATGAATGGTAAATTGTCATCCCAATGTCTGGGTGAATCTTCCCCAGTTGTTTTAAACATGTGTTTTAAGGTTTGATGGAACTTCTCGATTCCCCCTTGACTCTGAGGATGGTAAAGACTATTGAAGTTATGTTGAATTCCAAAAGAACTACAAAAAGTTTTAAAGGTTTTGGAACAAAAATTGCTCCCATTATCAGCTTGAATGATATGGGGCATACCAAATAATGAAGTACCCGTTCCAAGTGCTTTATGAGGGTAGAAGCCCTAATATTACGCAAGGCATATATGCTTCAGGGATCCTGGTGGTCATACATAGGATAGTAAACATAAACATATTTCCTGATTTAGTTCGGGGTAAGGGTCCGACACAATCCAACACCACATGTGTAAAAGGCTCCTCTGGCACTACAATAGGGTGTAAGGGTGCTCGTGGCACAGTCTGGTTAGGTTTACTAACAGCTTGACATATAACACAATTGTGACAATATCTGACCACATCCTTTTTGAGTTTTGGCCAATAGAAAAACTTACATATTTTATGATACATATTGGAAATCAGTTGGTGATCTCCCATAAGGCCATCATGGGCAGCTTGCAATACCTGCTCCCTATACTCCTTGGGTACGATGAGCTAGGTCCTAGACTCACAATCATCTGATTAGGGAGTTCCTGGTGGTCTCCATCGTCTCATCAAACATCGATCATTGAAGTAGCAACCCGTGCTCTCATCCAAGGTATTAAAAGTATCATCTGCTTCTGTATAACATTCAGCTAGACTGGGATCAGTACTCTGCAACTCACTCAAGGTCTGGGACTCAACAGTTGGAGCGAGCGAGCAAGGAACTGGTACCTGGGCCATCTCTTCCAGACCATCCTCTGGGTCAGAATAAATCAGGGCTTTGGCACCAGCCTCACTCTCGACATCCGCGTGAGCTAAGAATGTATCCGCAAGGTCCACCTCCACCTCCTTGTCTGAAGGGGGTCCTGGCCTCGACAACATCCACGTTGGAAGTCACAGGATTTACCTCACCCTGCTTACCCATGGATCTGGTCACAACACAGGCTGGATAGATGACACCATAATCCGCATCCGGTTGAGCCAGCACACATCTAGGGTTAGTAAACATGATAGGACACTCTGCCCCACTAACGTGACACTTTTCAAAATCATTACCCACAATAACATCAACCCCAGGGATGGGCAACTGCTCATTAACTGCTACAGTGCACCAACCTGGTGTAATAGATGACTTCAGGTGAATTTGAACTAATGGTACACGCTGGACATGACCTCCAATATCTTGCAATAATACTACTTCACCAGTGTCTTCTGTGCTAACATTGGCAAGAGTACGGTGAGAGATTAGAGATTGGGAAGCACCAGTATCCCTCAATAACTGCACTGGCTTCCAGCTTCCACTGGTACAAAGTAAGGAACCCGTATATAGGTACGGTTTAAAGTTAGTCATCCAATTGGGCATGACTGGAACAACATTAGAATTATTTGCTTGCAACCCCTGTCTCATAATCAGAACTACCGCTCTGATTATAAGGGTGGGGGTAGGTCTGTTATGCCTTGCACTCAGGGTGCAAGGCATAACAGGAATTTACCACCTGACTTCTTTTCCTGCAATGCGTGCAATATCTGCCAGTGGTCGAAACAACCGAACCAACTGCAGGTTTAGACACTACATTATTTGAGGGTGACAACCTTGTCTGCTGTTTCTCAATCTTTGGCTTTACAGGAGAAGAGTTCAGGGGAGTAGGTGAGTCAGCTGGTCTGGCCTGGAAAATATGAGATTAAGGAACATGATAATTACTCTTATAATTATAAGTATTTGATTGTGCTCGAAAAGGCCCCTTAGTGAGTAGTTCGTGTTCGTCTGCTAGCTTGGCTAGTTTCATAATGTCATTGGTCTGTTTATGTTCAGCTATAAACAAGGCTAATTTCTCTGGTAGACAACCTAAAATCTCCTCTGTCACTATGTGGTTTTACAAAGTTTCAAAATCTGTTATGGAAAATGCTTTTACCCATTTATCAAAATGATTCATTTGAACTCTTGCAAAATCAGAAATGGTCTGATCATGTGCTCTTTTTATACCTCTAACTTTCTGTCTATGGGCCTCTGGGATATGCTGGTATGCATTTAAGATGCTCTCTTGGAAAAATTTAAAGTCAAAAGAATTAGCAGCAGGAAGAGATGGAAAAATTTCCTGGGCTTTCCCCTTAAATTGTCCCTGCATGATGGCAACCCATTGATCCACAGGCCAATTCATACTGACTGCTAACTTCTGGAAACGCAAAAAAGAATATTTCTGGGTCTTCCTCATTGAATTGAGGTAAATCTACATTTTTCCTAAACTTAAAAGAACTATCAGTACTATCTGTATGATTACTAGTGTCACCATGCCCTGCTGCAATTCTCTGTTCTTCTAGTCTGTTATTATTTATTGCTATACTCCAATTATAGTATTGGAGTAATTATTGCTATACTTCCAATTGCTGCCGCCTAACTTTCTCTAGTTGCAACTGAGCTTCAATTCTTCTGCTCTGTGCTTCTAGTTCCACTTGTTTTTGTTAATTTGAGCTTCAATCTCAAGTTGTCTTTGCTGGTTCTGAGCCTCAATCATCTGCTGCTGAGTCTCCAACTCCAGCTGTTTTTGGTGATTCTGCATCTCCAACCTCTGTTTCTCTGCTTCTAACTTAGCCATCTCTAGCTTAGATTCCATCTCTAACTTTAGAATGGCCAGCAGGTCACTTGACTCTTCTTCTAATTCCTCTAACTACTCCTTGTCAAGTTTCTCCTCCTCCACCAAGTGTGTGACAATGACTCTTACTAGCTGATCCTTTAATATTCTCCTGGAAAATGTCGTATTTAATTTTTCAGCCATGTACAACAACCCAGACTTCTTCAAGTTTTTAATTTCACCAAAATTTGGATGCTCCATCAACACAGCAACTTGTTCTTCCATTGTTAGCTTAATTAACACAACTAGCAATTACAACAACACTGAAGGTTTACTTGGCCACTGGCACAAGCTGTACACTTACCTCAATCGTGAAGTGTTGAGATAACTTCCACAAGCAGCTCAGAATGAAACTGAAAAGTGGTACACAGGCTTGGTTAGGTATCACTAGTTAACCACACAGTACCTAGGAAGGCATTAACAATTAATAACATGCACCACTATTTTGTTCATTAAATTATGGGAATCAATTATCAACATAGGCCCTCATTTTGTTATGACCCTTGACCTCTGGGTATGGTTCCTCTGTTTGCGTTGTAAAAAAAATATATATATAATAATACGGCCTTGCCTACTGAAAGTGTCTAGGGTAAATAAGTCAACTACTTACTCAACAAAACAATATACTTAAAGTAAGGGTCACAAAGAACATACAAACATATAAATGGAAATACAGGAAGCTAGAAATATTAATGCACCAGAATACAATAACACAATATCATTATATATGCACTGATCACTATTTTAAAAACTTAAATGGATAGATGGGTGTGCACATAATGGTCTAACCAGGAAATTAGCTATGTTACTAAACAATAAACAAGTACCACAGACTTATCTCACAACATGTCCATGCCAGCCAGCTCCACCCACACGACTGGCATTGCTGGAGCATGAACGGCATGGTGTCTACAAGTTACCAACTAAAACCCACATGAAACCTCTAGATACTCTGCTATCGGAGAGTAATACTTAATAACATAAGTATAACTAAACTTATATGCCTATACCACTGCTAAGGTGTAAATAAGAAATTAAAACACTGGTGAAATTACTCTGTAAACATCTCACACCTAGCAGCACTGTACATGTATAGATTCTCTACCTCCTATTCTAGGATTGAAATAATTTGTTTTGACAAATTTGCACAGTGCAGTGTGATGCTTGCCCCTTCTACATGTAATGCAGGTGTTCAGTGGGGTGTCACAGCTGTTAAGATTATGTGATTTGAGACACCTAGTACATTTATGTAACTGTTTGAGTCTTCTGACTCGTGTGCCTCTATTAGGATAATTAGTACATTTGTTCAGAGAGTGGTTTTGATTGCAAAACAAACATGACCCCTATCCTACAGTTCGTTTAGGGGACACCTGTTTAGGTGAAACTGCAACTGCAGCTTGTGAAGATTTTGCTGCTTGCATTTGCTTGTTAATTATGCTCTTGCGAGTACTTGTTGTACTCTGGGGAGCAATTATTGGGCTCTTGCGAGCACTTGTTGGACTTTTGGGTCTCTTGGTAGCGCTTGTGGTGCTCTTAGGTCTTACTGATAAATCAGTGTTTGACCTGTTAGTATTACATTGATTATTAATACCCTTATTACCTAATGACAGTGTCACTTCAAGAGTTTCATGCAAGGAAATTGATGTGGGTACAGTTTCTGTGCATTAGAAGAATTATTAAATGCCTGGTTTGCTGATTCATTTATTATATTACGCAAACCTGCGAATATACCCTGCATTGACAGGACAGTACCATTCTGGTATGTATATAATTCATTGGCTATCTCATCAGACAATTTTCTCTGGATGATAATTTTAGTCATCCACTCAGCAGTTGGGTGATCCACCTTTTTACTGAAGGATTTTAACAGTGACTTAAGCTGAAAACTAAACGCTTGTAAGGAGTCAACTGATTGTTCTGGTTGAGATAAATCTAGTAATTGGTGTACACGGATTATAACAGTCTTCTTATTGTCAGCACTTGCTCTAGGAGGTTGGTTTGAGTAATTATGACTTACTTGTGTTGCTTAAGGCTTCTTGCTTAGCCTCAGCTTTAATTACAGCTTCAGCTCTATTTTCATTTTCTGGTTCAGATTAACTGGCTGTTGCAGCTTCACTTCAAGTTTCATCTGCAGCTTCACTCATTTCTCTGGGTTCATGGGAGAGACTGGTTAATTCAGTAACCTCCTGTATTGAATTTACAGAACCCAGGATCTAATTTAATTATGAGGATTCTCCTCATTTGGAGGTAGCTCATGTATTTCATCTGAGCTGAGTGATTGCTTGGGTATAGGTGTACTATAGAAATGTCCTGCTCCAGCAAGAACATTTGCTGTTGCAAGCACTTTGTTATAGTGATCTAACTTGTCTTGAATTATATCTTCATAGTCGGCAAGGTCAGATTCTATCAGACTTAATTCGCCTGGGTCAGTATCATTGACAAGAAGTATGTGTCTTTAAGGCTCGATTATACTCTTGACAAATTCATATTTTTGGCTAGCCACTTTTGTGGAAATTCTTAGCTTGGAAATGTTAATTGGGTTAGTTCTTAAACAGTTGTCACATTTATTGAGTAGTCTTGTTAAATGACTTTGAAGACCTTTCAAGGTTCTTCCATTTTTTTTCTGGACAAGCCATGCTGGTTGTGAGTTAGAACCTTATAGGGCTTATATAGCTACTTTGACAGCTATGGTACTTGCTCATACATGTAGAGCAGGTATAGTTATTGACAGCTTAATATTTTTTTAAATAGGCTGATTTTAATTTACCTCATTTGGAGGTTAGCTACCTATCTATATAAATAAAAATGGAAATGTTCGTTTGTTCAAAATCGTTGATCTCCGAAAGTTCTTCACCGATTGCTTTGAAATTTTCACACAATGTTCCATTTGCATCCGGCCAGGGTTTTATATACATAATATTTAGATGTCACGTCTTTGACGGTAAAAAAAATTGATTTTTTTCTTCTGAAAAACTGTGTTTTTCATGTGAGGGAAATCTTCGAAGCCTCTTTACCGATTGTTTTGAAATTTTGACACAACGTTGCATTCGAATAGGTGCGTCTTTTTATATATCTACTATATACATGCCTCACCTGTCACAGGAAAAACATGTTTTTTTTGGAAAAACAGTGCTATCTGTTGGATGTAAGAGCAACACACACTGTAATCTCCAAAAGTTCTTCACCAATTGCTTTGAAATTTTGACACAACGTTGCATTCAAATAGACACGTCTTTTTATATACGTACTATATAGATGCCACCCATGTGACAGGTAAAAACGCGCGTTTTTGAAAAACAGTGCCATCTGCTGCACATGAGGGAACCGACCTGTGAGATTTATATTTATTTAATTTATATGAATTTATATTTACGTTAATTTATATACTTCGATAGCAATTTGTATAATGATAAGTGGACTGTATTTCTGCAATAATCTCATAATCTCACAAATCGATCCTCTACACATTATGGGGGTTTATTAAATTTATATATATGCAGCCAATCAAACTACAGTAATAGACTACATACATTGAAGAGGTTCCTTATCTTATAGTACTGCAGGCCTTAGTCCAAACAGGTATAACTAGGATGTAGACACCAAATTATCCTCTTTGAGGTAGCTTCCATCACCCAGTAACTGGTGCACAAAGTCTTGCTTCCTCGTCTTGACCTGTCAAAAGGGCGCTAGCTGTAAAGCCAGAATCCTATATATGACAGGTATATCAGAGAAACACTGTACATTGAACAATGAAGACCTGGCTTAATTACCTTTAGTTTGAGGCTACCACGTGCTCTAATCGGGTCACCCTGTATAATGACATTAATGGCCATAAATAAAAATAAACGGGTTTCGGAAAGAACACTTAACTTGATTTGTTGACAGCGTGTTGATAATGGTACACCTTTGGTTTCCATAACACTACGTCCAAGTAAAATTAACAGGAGCCGAATTTGCTCCCGTGAGCCTCTGGTCTAATATAAACAATGGCTGCCCCTTCCTCACCCTGACGCCTGGCTTACATTGTCCAGATGTCAATAAGTGATAGAAGGGTCACATTTACTCTACTTTAATACTGATAATTAAGTTAATTTATATGAGAAGTTTTATGATGGTAAAGTCCTAAGACTAATGTATTTAAGAATAATTCCCACCATAATAGGTGGAGAATTTATAATAGTATGTGGTGATGATATCCCGTTTTCTATTGACGGTAATTCCACTACAAGTTACGTTTTCTATGGGTAACTTGTTTATACAATACAGCTATTATCTGTATGATTATTAAATGGTGTCGGATTTTCCGACAGCACATAATAGCAACATTCACGCTGTACTAAGTATGTCATGAATTCCATTTCAATGTTTCAGATTTCACTGATAAATTTTATTTGCATAGATTTCGATTTATTTTATTTTTTATTGTTTTATTTTGTGTGACATTGTGTTGGAATTGAGCTGTGTTGTTGACCATACCGTTCATTTCGTTAGTATAAGTACAGATGCCACACCTGTGACTGGTAAAACTATGCTTTTCTTGAAAAACAGCACCATCTGTTGCATGTAAGAGCAACACACATGCTATACTAAATATATAGCAATTGCATTTCAATGTTTCTGATTGCATTGATAAATTGAATTTTCATAAATTTTGATTTATTTTCATTTTGATTTAATTATTTTGAGTGAATTGTGTTTTAATTCAGCTGTGTTGTTTACCATACTGTTCATTTCGTGAGTATAGTTTACTTTTTTAATTTTTCATATTTTCATTTCATTTTTTAACTGTTTTTCTTATATTTCAGTGATGGGAACATCGGATCATTTGGGAAGGCATCGAACGAGGGAGTGGGGAATAGTGGGGATGATGAGGAGACGGAAGTGAGAGATGGTGGGGAGGACGAAGGGACAAGGGAAGGGGTAATAGTGGGGAAGAACGAGGAGACGGGGGAGTTTGGGATAGTGGGGACTTGGGGATGGGGGAATGGAGAATGGTGGGAGGACAAAGGGACAGGGAAGTGGGGAATGGTGGGGAGGACGAGGGGACAGTGGAGTTGGGAATAGTTGGATGGCCGAGGACACGGGTGAGGAGAGAATGGTTGGGAGGACTGGGAAACAAGGAAGGTTGCTGTGGCTGAGCAACGCTTGTGCGTTGCTGAGCCATAGCAACGCATGGCCGGGTACTGCTAGTCTAATAATAAGCAACTAAAATTTGAATAGTACTTTGGTGTCTCTACAGGATTTCCATGGCTTAGCTCCTCAAAATCAGTTTTGGATGGTTAGTGACACTTCAGTAACACTCAAAGATGAATATAGAAATATGTAATGAAATATAATTACACAATAAATAATTTATAAATCCCATCCTAATTATAGACAGCACTACATAAATAATATTATACCAGCACTGTCTAAGAGTACTAGTTAGGTAATAATTCTACCTATTAATTCGGGTAATGGTGTAAACTGAATTTGTACAAATCTGAATTTGGGTTGGCAGAACTACAATAAATGTGTTACAATAATGTGTAAAATAGTGCTATGTTTTTGGATTTTATATAATATATACACTTGTAGAAAATACGTTTATAAGAAATTTAATGAACACAAGATTATTAATTGTGTATGGCAAGTATTCTACTGCCGTAAATAGTTTTTAACACCTGACTGTACTTCCTAATTGAGGAATATAATGTTATCAGGGTTAGTAATGGTTAATTAATATATGGGATCAGTAACTTGGGTTAGTATACTGGACCCTGATATGTTAATGAATTTCACTGACTTGGGTGAATCATTAATTATAGATTGAATTTGGTTTCGACTATGATATGGACAGTCTGCTGACAGTTTTAAATTAAATATTTGTATTGGGTAATAATGGTAACACATAATTGGTGTTAGTAAATAATTAATTATAATTTCTCCAGTCCCAAGTGAACAAATTTTGTTGGCTCTGAGGATCGGTATGGATTTTAATATTAGTTGTAATTGAACCAGTTCGTTAAGGAGCAACTTTTTTGTGTCGGGAAAACTTGATTCATGTAATTCATTTAAATTGATGCTAGTTTTTGATAGCTATGTAGGACCACCACTTTTTGAGAAAAAGTGGAAAACAGGGTAGAGCAAGTGGTTTGATATTTTACTCCAGGAACTAGAGTCCTATGGATGTTCTTAATTAATAATGCATTGATTATTAAAGGGACTGTATTATGAGTCAAATCCTCTTATCTAAAATGGGGGGTTAATACTAGAAGTCAAAGTACTTCTAGTACACTTAATCAAGGCTGGTTCTTCCTCGAAAGTGGTTAGCAAGGTTTACTTAAATATATATTAAAATTAGATAAATATTCAATAAATTGATTATTGACAAGATCATATAGTAATAAATATTAGACAAGAAAATTATTCCTATCTAAGAGTTCGTGAGGCTATAAGAAATATTAAATTCCTAGCTTATGTAGATGAAATATAAACTCGAGATCTTATTAAATCTCAACATTTTATGAGGAGTTAGTTAGTAAATTAATAAAGGTTCAGCTGCTTAGCTGTAACAGTGAACGGTAGTGTAGTTGTAAAACAGCGTCATCTAGAATCTGCTGGAACGCGTGACCCGCTAGCGTGGCGTGGGAATTTGTCTCACCTCAGGCTGCTTCAACACACGCTGCAAACCCAATATTGTGTAAACATAATTTACACAAAGTTGATTATGTCATTATGGGACAATAAAAGGGTAAATTAGGTTCACTGGGGACATACTTGTGTTTGGAGGAGGGAGCGCAGTATAATGACGAACTAAGGATAAAGTTTACACATTATGAGCTCAAAACAATGAAACAAACCACTTAACACTATTGATGTTCGCTGATGCAATCCTTAGGATCACGGTAGGAGTAATTGTGCACTCCAATGCCTATTAATAGCAAAGGCCTTTCACGTAGCTTGTGAAAACGTCTCCTTGCTCTCAAGCGATGTCAGCGAGCAAGTCTCCTTTCCCTCAACCCGTCTCGCCCGTGCATACGTGCTCATATTTCAGTAGAAATGGAAAATTCTTTCCCTTATGAATATTCTACTTAATGAATTATTGAGACTAGGGTTGCAATTATAGGGAGTTGTATATTATTTAAATTCTCATCAAATAGTAGTTAATATGAAGAGTGTTCTTATTAAACGAGAAATGGAGAGAAATTTCTGCTTCTTCCATGTTAATTTAAGATAACATATATACTGTTATGTAGTAATCCTTTAGTTGATAACACATTATTAGATCACTAGTTGTTATATTGTCAGTTATTAATTCTTGAAAAGAATACTGACAAAAGCGAGAATATTATTCTATTCTCTGGCATGTTGATAGTATTTATACCTCTGCTGGGAATTTTCTGACGCAATACCGCCATTCAAAGTAGGAAGAATATGGCAAATTACGCGCAGATAGGAAAATATTAATTTATGTTAGTTCTACAAATTGGTTGAGTTAGTAATCACTACAAATACAATGATGATGTATTATAATACAAGAAATGATGTATTTATGTTGGAAAATTTCCAACAGTGGTAGTGACAGTGAGACAAGCGTGGTTGTAGTCGAAGTGAAGGGGAGACAGGTGTGGTGGCGGTCGTGGTAGTGAGGGTGAGATAAGTGAGATGGTGGTGGTAGTGTCGGTGAGGCAAGTGTGGTGGTGGTGGTAGTGTCGGTGAGGCAAGTGTGGTGGTGGTGGTGGTGGTATCGGTGAGGCAAGTGTGGGGGTGATGGTGGTAGTGACGGTGAGGAAAATGTTGTGGTGGTGGTTGTGTCAGTGAGACAAGTGTGGTGATGGGTGGTGGTAGTAGAGATGGCGAGACAAGTGTTGTGGTGGGTAGTGGCAGTGACCAAGACTAGTGTGGTGGTAGTGAAGGGACGACAAGTGTGGTGGTGGATGTAGTGACGATGAGTTATATGTTGTACCTAGTAGTCAGAACGTCGTACTCGGCCTACTAGGCAAGGCCCGATTTGACTAATAAGCCAACTTTTCCTGAATTTATATATTTTTCAATATTTTTTTCTTATGAAATGATAAAGCTATCCATTTCATTAAGTATCAGTTAATTGTTTGTAAATTTAAGGTAAAACTAACTTAGATATATGAACGAACCTAACCAACCTTACCTAAACTAACACAACTAAGTCAATAAATTATGTTCCTAATATAAAATAATAATAATAATTCCAATAAACCAATTGGAAACAATTTATTGAAAATAAAGATGTTGTTGTCTTCCCTATATACTGAGTTTTTTTAGGCTTACAGTCCCCAAGAGGGCATTTGATGGCATAGACGACGTTGGTCTCTTTTAAAGCCTCAAAAAAACTCAGTATATAGGTAAGACAACAACATCTCTTTCCAGGCGTTTAACGATGCATAAGCAACAGGGCTCAATTAAGGAACATATAATCTCTTCCCACAACCAAACCATCACCAGAGAAATGTTAGCAAACAACACAGAAATCATCGATAGATACAGCGATAGCAGGCGGCTTGACATCTGCGAGGCCCTACACATCAAAAAGTCAATACAAGCAATCAACAGCCAATTAATGCACAACTATATTCTACCCACTTCAAAACTCCGCTCCAATATAGAAGCATCAAGAAATATGGGCCAATAGGCCCTCTGCAATTACTTCCATTCTTACCTTCAATACCCATTGTTTCGTGTTCTGTCTTTTGTTGAAAGTTTGTTTTCACCTCATCCAAAACTGTTGTAACATATCACCTCACCGAAATGCAGGTATAAAAAATCGAAGATGTTTAAGCTCTATTCAGTTATAGTTCAGTTGTGTGTGTGTAAACTAAAGTCTTTGAAAAATGTAATAAGTTTTATGAAACGCGCTCAAGTGTCGCGTCAAACTAGAAATAAAAATGAATTTTGGAGAACTTATTTTTCAATTACCATCAACAGTGAAGAGAAACATAAGAAAGATCGAGAAATTCGCGTTAGAATTATTAATCTTACTTTTTCGGTCATATTTAATAATATATATATATATATATATATATATATACATATATATATATATATATATATATATATATATATATATATATATATATATATATATATATATATATATATATATATATATATATATATATATATATATATATAGACTAAGCAGAAAAGGAGAGGAGCAAGAGGGTCACCCTGTTGGGTTGTGTATATATATATATATATATATATATATATATATATATATATATATATATATATATATATATATATATATATATATATATATATATATATACATATATATATATATATATATATATATATATTATATATATATATATATTCTATATATATATATATATAGAAACCACAAGGTCTCCTCTGAATACTTTTTATTTTCTTCTCCGAGGCTATGGGTCCCCACATTGGCACCAGAGGTGGTACCCTCACAAATTTAAAAAAAAAAAAAAAAAAAAAAAAAAAAAAAAAAAAAAAAAAAAAAAAAAATATATATATATATATATATATATATATATATATATATATATATATATATATATATATATATATATATATATATATATATAATATATATATGCAAAATAACCACATGTGAAAAACAGAAAATGCTTCACGCGTTTTCGGCTAATTCGATTTCATCAGAGCAAAGTAGAATGAAGATGTGGAATGATCTTTATTTTACTTTGCTCTGATGAAGGCGAATTAGCCGAAAACACGTTAAGCGTTTTCTATTTTTCACATGTGGTAATTTTGCATACTTGGATCAGTGTTCTTGTGATCATTGTTGCATATATATATATATATATATATATATATATATATATATATATATATATATATATATATATATATATATATATATATATATATATATATATATATATATATATATATATATGTCGTACCTAATAGCCAGAACGCACTTCTCACCCTACTATGCAAGGCCCGATTTGCCTAATAAGCCAAGTTTTCATGAATTAATATATTTTGTCAAATTTTTTTCTTATGAAATGATAAAGCTACCCATTTCATTATGTATGAGGTCAATTTTTTTTTATTGGTTTTAAAATTAACGTAGATATATGACCGAACCTAACCAACCTTACCTAACCTAACCTAACCTATCTTTATAGGTTAGGTTAGGTTAGGTAGCCGAAAAAGTTAGGTTAGGTTAGGTTAGGTAGGTTAGGTAGTCGAAAAACAATTAATTCTTGAAAACTTGGCTTATTAGGCAAATCGGGCCTTGCATAGTAGGCTGAGAAGTGCGTTCTGGCTATTAGGTACGACATATACATATATATATATATATATATATATATATATATATATATATATATATATATATATATATATATATGTCGTACCTAATAGCCAGAACGCACTTCTCAGCCTACTATTCAAGGCCCGATTTGCCTAATAAGCCAAGTTTTCATGAATTAATGTTTTTTCGTCTACCTAACCTACCTAACCTAACCTAACCTAGCTTTTTTTGGCTACCTAACCTAACCTTACCTATAAATATAGGTTAGGTTAGGTTAGGTAGGGTTGGTTAGGTTCGGTCATATATCTACGTTAATTTTAACTCCAATAAAAAAAAATTGACCTCATACATAGAGAAAAGGGTTGCTTTATCATTTCATAAGAAAAAAATTATAGTAAATATATTAATTCAGGAATACTTGGCTTATTAGGCAAATCGGGCCTTGCATAGTAGGCTGAGAAGTGAGTTCTGGCTACTAGGTACGACATATATATATATATATATATATATATATATATATATATATATATATATATATATATATATATATATATATATATATATGTCGTACCTAGTAGCCAGAACGCACTTCTCAGCCTATTATTCAAGGCCCGATTTGCCTAATAAGCCAAGTTTTCCTGAATTAGCTTATTAATTTCATCAACGCAAGACAGAACAAGAGGTGGCATTAATAGGGTATTAATTTCATCAACACAAGACAGAACACGAAACAATGGGTATTGAAATGGAAGTGATTGTAGAACGCCTATTGGTCCATATTTCTTGATGCTTCTATATTGGAGCGGAGTCTTGAGGTGGGTAGAATATAGTTGTGCATTAATTGGCTGTTGATTGCTGGTGTTGACTTCTTAATGTGTAGTGCCTCGCAAACGTCAAGCCGCTAGTTATCGCTGTATCTATCGATGATTTCTGTGTTGTTTACTAGGATTTCTCTGGCGATGGTTTGGTTGTGGGAAGAGATGAGAGAAGAGATAAACAAAATCGGAGATGCGTAAGTTCTATTCAGTTGTGTATTTGTAAACTAAAGTCTTTGAAAATGTAATAAGTTTTACGAAACGCGCTCGTGTCGTGTCAGACTAGAAATAAAAATGAATTTTGGAGAATTGATTTTTGAATTACCTCCAACAGTGAAAAGAAATGTACGAAAGATTGAGAAAATTCGTGTTAGAATTATTAATCTTACTTTTTCGGTCATATTAAATAATATATGTCTACAGGAAAGACTGCTACCAAAATATACTAATATTAAAGCGCACGACCCAGCAGCAAGGAATCAAGCCTTCACGATAAAATATCGCCAGGATCTGATTCGTGATAAGATAGACAAGGCAGAGAATGAAATCAAAGACAACAAAACGCAACTACTTCATGCTACAAACGAGTGGAGAAATAGCAACATCGACGAAAGTATCCGTTCCCGCATTGAACAACACCTCGACATCCTCACAGACCAACATCACCTCAGCACTGAAACAAGGATTATCAAGAAACTAACAACATTATATGGAGGACCTATGGCAATTCCACGACCAAGAG
This sequence comes from Procambarus clarkii, assembly GCF_040958095.1. NCBI lineage: Eukaryota > Metazoa > Arthropoda > Malacostraca > Decapoda > Cambaridae > Procambarus > Procambarus clarkii. The sequence continues at coordinate 6,587,240 of NC_091227.1, forward strand.
ATGGCTTCCTGAACCTTGCAGGAATTAACCTCACTGAGGACCAAGTCACTCTCCTAAATCTGGGCATAACTGTCACGTTATGTCCAGACCGAGTGAGATGGCCCGGAAAGTAGAGTTGGAAATTCTGTTGGACGACATATTCGACCTCGAGACACAAAAGAAGGTCACTACCAAAGATACCTTACAAGCAGAACTTATTGCAGAAGGAGTTAAGAATCGAGGCAATTACAGAAGCACCATACTGTCCCCCGAGCTTAAAGCGGCAGCTAAAAGCCTTCGTGAGAACAAGGAGATAGTTGTCAGGAGAGGTGACAAGTCGCCAATATATGTCATTCTTAAAAAAGACGAATATCTGGCGAAAATGAACATCATACTCTCTGACCAAACTAAGTTCCAAAGGGTAACGAAGGACACTACAGCCGAATTAAAAGCAAAGGTCAACAAACTGATCGAAACTGTGAACGCCAAGAAATCCGGACTCCACCTGCCAAAGATCATTGGGGAATATAAACCTGGATATGCGTATGGAAATGTCAAGACGCACAAGCCTGGAAACCCACTTCGGCCAATCATTAGCCAGATACCCACACCCACGTACAGACTGGCGAAGCGACTCAACGGCCTGCTGACTCCTTATGTTCCTTGCGCCTTCAGCCTGAAGTCTCCAAAGGAATTTGTTGACTTACTGCGGGGCACACGGGCCACAGGGATAAGAGCCTCGTTGGACGTAGAATCGCTGTTTACCAACGTACCTGTGGACGAGACAATCGGAATGATAGCCGACAGAGTGTATCGTGATCCGGCCTGTACTCCTCTTGACATACCCGAGAATATTCTAAGGAAACTACTCCAAGCTTGTACTAAAGAGGCACCCTTCTTGAGCCCGGATGGGCACATGTATAAGCAAGTAGATGGGGTCGCCATGGGTTCTCCCCTAGGTGTCCTGTTTGCAAACTTCTACATGGGTACCATCGAGAAAAAAGTCTTAGTCGACATGAACTTGAAACCGGCCATATACTGCAGGTATGTTGACGACATTTTTACACAGGTACCTGATGTCAGACATCTGCAGGAGCTGAAGGAGGCATTTGAGCAGAGTTCCGTGCTGCGTTTCACTTACGAGATGGAAAAGGATGGGAAGCTGCCCTTTCTAGATGTAACAGTCATGGAAAAGGGCGGAGGTTTCCACACTGCAGTCTACACTAAGGAAACAAACATAGGAATGTGCCTAAATGCCAACAGCGACTGCCCTGACAGGTACAAGAGGAGTGTTGTTAACGCATATGTCGACCGTGCTCTCAGCCACAGCTCAGAATGGAAGCAAGTCGACGAAGAACTCTGTAGGGTAAGGCAGGTCCTAGTCAATAACGGCTTCTCCAATAGTTTCATCGAAGACATCATAAGAAGGAAAGTGAAAAGCCATGCAACCTCTGAAGAGACAACTAACACAACACCTATACCCCCTATTAGACTATTTTACAGGAACTTCTTTTCCACAGCTCATAAAACGGAGGAAAGGGTCCTGAAAGATATTGTTAATAGAAACGTTATCCCTACAGACAAAAGTCAGAGGATACAACTGACGATTTACTATAAAACCAGAAAAACGTCCAGCCTACTCATGAGAAACTCTCCAGGCACAAAGCAGAACGCTTTAAAAGAGACCAACGTCGTCTATGCCTTCAAATGCCCACTTGGGGACTGTAAGCTCCAAAAAACCCAGTATATAGGCAAGACAACAAAATCTCTTTCTAGGCGTTTAACGATGCATAAACAACAGGGCTCCATTAAGGAACATATAATCTCTTCCCACAACCAAACCATCGCCAGAGAAATCCTAGTAAACAACACAGAAATCATCGATAGATACAGCGAAAGCAGGCGGCTTGACGTTTGCAAGGCACTACACATTAAGAAGTCAACACCAGCAATCAACAGCCAATTAATGCACAACTATATTCTACCCACCTCAAGACTCCGCTCCAATATAGAAGCATCAAGAAATATGGACCAATAAGCTTTCTACAATCACTTCCATTTCAATACCCATTGTTTGTGTTCTGTCTTGTGTTGATACTTTTAATACCCTATTAATATCCCCTCTTGTTCTGTCTTGTGTTAATGCCACATCACCCCTCCCACCTCACTCAAATGTAGATATAAAATCAGAGATACGTAAGTTCTAATCAGTTATGTTTTTGTGAACTAAAGTCTTTGAAAATGTAATAAGTTTTACGAAACGCGCCCGTGTCGCGTCAGACTAGAAATAATCAGTTATGTAATAAGTTTCGTAAAACTTATTACATTTTCAAAGACTTTAGTTCACAAAAACACAACTGATTAGAACTTACGTATCTCTGATTTTATATCTACATTTGAGTGAGGTGGGAGGGGTGATGTGGCATTAACACAAGACAGAACAAGAGGGGATATTAATAGGGTATTAAAAGTATCAACACAACATAGCAACATCGACCATAGTATCCGTACCCGCATTGAACAACACCTCGACATCCTCACAGACCAACATCACCTCAGCACTGAAACAAGGATTATCAAGAAACTAACAACATTATATAGAGGACCTATGGCAATTCCACGACCAAGAGATGGCTTCCTGAACCTTGCAGGAATTAACCTCACTGAGGACCAAGTCACTCTCCTAAATCTGGGCATAAACTGTCATTTTATGTCCAGACCGAGTGAGATGGCCCGGAAAGTAGAGTTGGAAATTCTGTTGGACGACATATTCGACCTCGAGACACAAAAGAAGGTCACTACCAGATACCTTACAAGCAGAACTTATTGCAGAAGGAGGAAAGAATCGAGGCAACTACAGAAGCACCATACTGTCCCCCGAGCTTAAAGCGGCAGCTAAAAGCCTTCGTGAGAACAAGGAGATAGTTGTCAGGAGAGGTGACAAGTCGCCAATATATGTCATTCTTAAAAAAGACGAATATCTGGCGAAAATGAACATCATACTCTCTGACCAAACTAAGTTCCAAAGGGTAACGAAGGACACTACAGCCGAATTAAAAGCAAAGGTCAACAAACTGATCGAAACTGTGAACGCCAAGAAATCCGGACTCCACCTGCCAAAGATCATTGGGGAATATAAACCTGGATATGCGTATGGAAATGTCAAGACGCACAAACCTGGAAACCCACTTCGGCCAATCATTAGCCAGATACCCACACCCACGTACAGACTGGCGAAGCGACTCAACGGCCTGCTGACTCCTTATGTTCCTTGCGCCTTCAGCCTGAAGTCTCCAAAGGAATTTGTTGACTTACTGCGGGGCACACGGGCCACAGGGATAAGAGCCTCGTTGGACGTAGAATCGCTGTTTACCAACGTACCTGTGGACGAGACAATCGGAATGATAGCCGACAGAGTGTATCGTGATCCAGCCTGTACTCCTCTTGACATGCCAGAAAATATTCTGAGGAAACTACTCCAAGCTTGTACTAAAGAGGCACCCTTCTTGAGCCCGGATGGGCACATGTATAAGCAAGTAGATGGGGTCGCCATGGGTTCTCCCCTAGGTGTCCTGTTTGCAAACTTCTACATGGGTACCATCGAGAAAAAAGTCTTAGTCGACATGAACTTGAAACCGGCCATATACTGCAGGTATGTTGACGACATTTTTACACAGGTACCTGATGTCAGACATCTGCAGGAGCTGAAGGAGGCATTTGAGCAGAGTTCCGTGCTGCGTTTCACTTACGAGATGGAAAAGGATGGGAAGCTGCCCTTTCTAGATGTAACAGTCATGGAAAAGAGCGGAGGTTTCCACACTGCAGTCTACACTAAGGAAACGAACATAGGAATGTGCCTAAATGCCAACAGCGACTGCCAAGTCAAGTACAAGAGGAGTGTTGTTAACGCATATGTCGACCGTGCTCTAAGCCACAGCTCAGAATGGAAGCAAGTCGACGAAGAACTCTGTAGGGTAAGGCAGGTCCTAGTCAACAACAGCTTCTCCAATGGTTTCGTCGAAGACATCATAAGAAGGAAAGTGAAACGCCATACAACCTCTGAAGAGACAACTAACACAACACCTATAGCCCCTATTAGACTATTTTACAGGAACTTCTTTTCCACAGCTCATAAAACAGAGGAAAGGGTCCTGAAAGATATTGTTAATAGAAACGTTATTCCTACAGACAAAAATCAGAGGATACAACTGACGATTTACTATAAAACCAGAAAAACGTCCAGCCTACTCATGAGAAACTCTCCAGACACAAAGCAGAACGCTTTAAAAGAGACCAACGTCGTCTATGCCTTCAAATGCCCACTTGGGGACTGTAAGCTCCAAAAAACCCAGTATATAGGCAAGACTACAACATCTCTTTCTAGGCGTTTAACGATGCATAAACAACAGGGCTCCATTAAGGAACATATAATCTCTTCCCATAACCAAACCATCGCCAGAGAAATCCTAGTAAACAACACAGAAATCATCGATAGATACAGCGATAGCTGGCGGCTTGACGTTTGCGAGGCACTACACATTAAGAAGTCAACACCAGCAATCAACAGCCAATTAATGCACAACTATATTCTACCCACCTCAAGACTCCGCTCCAATATAGAAGCATCAAGAAATATCGACCAATAGGCTTTCTACAATCACATCCATTTAAATACCCATTGTTTCGTGTTCTGTCTTGTGTTGATGAAATGAATACTCTATTAATGCCACCTCTTGTTCTGTCTTGTGTTGATGAAATTAATACCGTATTAATGCCACCTCACCCCATCCACCTCACACAAATGTAGATATAAACAAAATCGGAGATGTGTAAATTCTATTCAGTTGTGTATTTGTAAACTAAAGTCTTTGAAAATGTAATAAGTTTTACGAAACGCGCTCGTGTCGCGTCAGACTAGAAATAAAAATGAATTTTGGAGAATTGATTTTTGAATTACCTCCAACAGTGAAAAGAAATGTACGAAAGATTGAGAAATTTCGTGTTAGAATTATTAATCTTTCTTTTTCGGTCATATTTAATAATATATGTCTACAGGAAAGACTGCTACCAAAATATACTAATATTAAAGCGCACGACCCAGCAGCAAGGAATCAAGCCTTCACGATAAAATATCGCCAGGATCTGATTCGTGATAAGATATACAAGGCAGAGAATGAAATCAAAGACAACAAAACGCAACTACTTCATGCTACAAACGAGTGGAGAAATAGCAACATCGACGAAAGTATCCGTTCCCGCATTGAACAACACCTCGACATCCTCACAGACCAACATCACCTCAGCACTGAAACAAGGATTATCAAGAAACTAACAACATTATATGGAGGACCTATGGCAATTCCACGACCAAGAGATGGCTTCCTGAACCTTGCAGGAATTAACCTCACTGAGGACCAAGTCACTCTCCTAAATCTGGGCATAACTGTCACGTTATGTCCAGACCGAGTGAGATGGCCCGGAAAGTAGAGTTGGAAATTCTGTTGGACGACATATTCGACCTCGAGACACAAAAGAAGGTCACTACCAAAGATACCTTACAAGCAGAACTTATTGCAGAAGGAGTTAAGAATCGAGGCAATTACAGATGCACCATACTGTCCCCCGAGCTTAAAGCGGCAGCTAAAAGCCTTCGTGAGAACAAGGAGATAGTTGTCAGGAGAGGTGACAAGTCGCCAATATATGTCATTCTTAAAAAAGACGAATATCTGGCGAAAATGAACATCATACTCTCTGACCAAACTAAGTTCCAAAGGGTAACGAAGGACACTACAGCCGAATTAAAAGCAAAGGTCAACAAACTGATCGAAACTGTGAACGCCAAGAAATCCGGACTCCACCTGCCAAAGATCATTGGGGAATATAAACCTGGATATGCGTATGGAAATGTCAAGACGCACAAGCCTGGAAACCCACTTCGGCCAATCATTAGCCAGATACCCACACCCACGTACAGACTGGCGAAGCGACTCAACGGCCTGCTGACTCCTTATGTTCCTTGCGCCTTCAGCCTGAAGTCTCCAAAGGAATTTGTTGACTTACTGCGGGGCACACGGGCCACAGGGATAAGAGCCTCGTTGGACGTAGAATCGCTGTTTACCAACGTACCTGTGGACGAGACAATCGGAATGATAGCCGACAGAGTGTATCGTGATCCGGCCTGTACTCCTCTTGACATACCCGAGAATATTCTAAGGAAACTACTCCAAGCTTGTACTAAAGAGGCACCCTTCTTGAGCCCGGATGGGCACATGTATAAGCAAGTAGATGGGGTCGCCATGGGTTCTCCCCTAGGTGTCCTGTTTGCAAACTTCTACATGGGTACCATCGAGAAAAAAGTCTTAGTCGACATGAACTTGAAACCGGCCATATACTGCAGGTATGTTGACGACATTTTTACACAGGTACCTGATGTCAGACATCTGCAGGAGCTGAAGGAGGCATTTGAGCAGAGTTCCGTGCTGCGTTTCACTTACGAGATGGAAAAGGATGGGAAGCTGCCCTTTCTAGATGTAACAGTCATGGAAAAGGGCGGAGGTTTCCACACTGCAGTCTACACTAAGGAAACAAACATAGGAATGTGCCTAAATGCCAACAGCGACTGCCCTGACAGGTACAAGAGGAGTGTTGTTAACGCATATGTCGACCGTGCTCTCAGCCACAGCTCAGAATGGAAGCAAGTCGACGAAGAACTCTGTAGGGTAAGGCAGGTCCTAGTCAATAACGGCTTCTCCAATGGTTTCATCGAAGACATCATAAGAAGGAAAGTGAAAAGCCATGCAACCTCTGAAGAGACAACTAACACAACACCTATACCCCCTATTAGACTATTTTACAGGAACTTCTTTTCCACAGCTCATAAAACGGAGGAAAGGGTCCTGAAAGATATTGTTAATAGAAACGTTATCCCTACAGACAAAAGTCAGAGGATACAACTGACGATTTACTATAAAATCAGAAAAACGTCCAGCCTACTCATGAGAAACTCTCCAGGCACAAAGCAGAACGCTTTAAAAGAGACCAACGTCGTCTATGCCTTCAAATGCCCACTTGGGGACTGTAAGCTCCAAAAAACCCAGTATATAGGCAAGACAACAAAATCTCTTTCTAGGCGTTTAACGATGCATAAACAACAGGGCTCCATTAAGGAACATATAATCTCTTCCCACAACCAAACCATCGCCAGAGAAATCCTAGTAAACAACACAGAAATCATCGATAGATACAGCGAAAGCAGGCGGCTTGACGTTTGCAAGGCACTACACATTAAGAAGTCAACACCAGCAATCAACAGCCAATTAATGCACAACTATATTCTACCCACCTCAAGACTCCGCTCCAATATAGAAGCATCAAGAAATATGTACCAATAGGCTTTCTACAATCACTTCCATTTCAATACCCATTGTTTGTGTTCTGTCTTGTGTTGATACTTTTAATACCCTATTAATATCCCCTCTTGTTCTGTCTTGTGTTAATGCCACATCACCCCTCCCACTTCACTCAAATGTAGATATAAAATCAGAGATATGTAAGTTCTAATCAGTTGTGTTTTTGTGAACTAAAGTCTTTGAAAATGTAATAAGTTTTACGAAACGCGCCCGTGTCGCGTCAGACTAGAAATAATCAGTTATGTAATAAGTTTCGTAAAACTTATTACATTTTCAAAGACTTTAGTTCACAAAAACACAACTGATTAGAACTTACGTATCTCTGATTTTATATCTACATTTGAGTGAGGTGGGAGGGGTGATGTGGCATTAACACAAGACAGAACAAGAGGGGATATTAATAGGGTATTAAAAGTATCAACACAACATAGCAACATCGACCATAGTATCCGTACCCGCATTGAACAACACCTCGACATCCTCACAGACCAACATCACCTCAGCACTGAAACAAGGATTATCAAGAAACTAACAACATTATATAGAGGACCTATGGCAATTCCACGACCAAGAGATGGCTTCCTGAACCTTGCAGGAATTAACCTCACTGAGGACCAAGTCACTCTCCTAAATCTGGGCATAAACTGTCATGTTATGTCCAGACCGAGTGAGATGGCCCGGAAAGTAGAGTTGGAAATTCTGTTGGACGACATATTCGACCTCGAGACACAAAAGAAGGTCACTACCAGATACCTTACAAGCAGAACTTATTGCAGAAGGAGGAAAGAATCGAGGCAACTACAGAAGCACCATACTGTCCCCCGAGCTTAAAGCGGCAGCTAAAAGCCTTCGTGATAACAAGGAGATAGTTGTCAGGAGAGGTGACAAGTCGCCAATATATGTCATTCTTAAAAAAGACGAATATCTGGCGAAAATGAACATCATACTCTCTGACCAAACTAAGTTCCAAAGGGTAACGAAGGACACTACAGCCGAATTAAAAGCAAAGGTCAACAAACTGATCAAAACTGTGAACGCCAAGAAATCCGGACTCCACCTGCCAAAGATCATTGGGGAATATAAACCTGGATATGCGTATGGAAATGTCAAGACGCACAAGCCTGGAAACCCACTTCGGCCAATCATTAGCCAGATACCCACACCCACGTACAGACTGGCGAAGCGACTCAACGGCCTGCTGACTCCTTATGTTCCTTGCGCCTTCAGCCTGAAGTCTCCAAAGGAATTTGTTGACTTACTGCGGGGCACACGGGCCACAGGGATAAGAGCCTCGTTGGACGTAGAATCGCTGTTTACCAACGTACCTGTGGACGAGACAATCGGAATGATAGCCGACAGAGTGTATCGTGATCCAGCCTGTACTCCTCTTGACATGCCAGAAAATATTCTAAGGAAACTACTCCAAGCTTGTACTAAAGAGGCACCCTTCTTGAGCCCGGATGGGCACATGTATAAGCAAGTAGATGGGGTCGCCATGGGTTCTCCCCTAGGTGTCCTGTTTGCAAACTTCTACATGGGTACCATCGAGAAAAAAGTCTTAGTCGACATGAACTTGAAACCGGCCATATACTGCAGGTATGTTGACGACATTTTTACACAGGTACCTGATGTCAGACATCTGCAGGAGCTGAAGGAGGCATTTGAGCAGAGTTCCGTGCTGCGTTTCACTTACGAGATGGAAAAGGATGGGAAGCTGCCCTTTCTAGATGTAACAGTCATGGAAAAGAGCGGAGGTTTCCACACTGCAGTCTACACTAAGGAAACGAACATAGGAATGTGCCTAAATGCCAACAGCGACTGCCCAGTCAAGTACAAGAGGAGTGTTGTTAACGCATATGTCGACCGTGCTCTAAGCCACAGCTCAGAATGGAAGCAAGTCGACGAAGAACTCTGTAGGGTAAGGCAGGTCCTAGTCAACAACAGCTTCTCCAATGGTTTCGTCGAAGACATCATAAGAAGGAAAGTGAAACGCCATGCAACCTCTGAAGAGACAACTAACACAACACCTATAGCCCCTATTAAACTATTTTACAGGAACTTCTTTTCCACAGCTCATAAAACAGAGGAAAGGGTCCTGAAAGATATTGTTAATAGAAACGTTATTCCTACAGACAAAAATCAGAGGATACAACTGACGATTTACTATAAAACCAGAAAAACGTCCAGCCTACTCATGAGAAACTCTCCAGACACAAAGCAGAACGCTTTAAAAGAGACCAACGTCGTCTATGCCTTCAAATGCCCACTTGGGGACTGTAAGCTCCAAAAAAAACAGTATATAGGCAAGACAACAACATCTCTTTCTAGGCGTTTAACGATGCATAAACAACAGGGCTCCATTAAGGAACATATAATCTCTTCCCATAACCAAACCATCGCCAGAGAAATCCTAGTAAACAACACAGAAATCATCGATAGATACAGCGATAGCTGGCGGCTTGACGTTTGCGAGGCACTACACATTAAGAAGTCAACACCAGCAATCAACAGCCAATTAATGCACAACTATATTCTACCCACCTCAAGACTCCGCTCCAATATAGAAGCATCAAGAAATATGGACCAATAGGCTTTCTACAATCACATCCATTTAAATACCCATTGTTTCGTGTTCTGTCTTGTGTTGATGAAATTAATACTCTATTAATGCCACCTCTTGTTCTGTCTTGTGTTGATGAAATTAATACCGTATTAATGCCACCTCACCCCATCCACCTCACACAAATGTAGATATAAACAAAATCGGAGATGTGTAAATTCTATTCAGTTGTGTATTTGTAAACTAAAGTCTTTGAAAATGTAATAAGTTTTACGAAACGCGCTCGTGTCGCGTCAGACTAGAAATAAAAATGAATTTTGGAGAATTAATTTTTGAATTACCTCCAACAGTGAAAAGAAATGTACGAAAGATTGAGAAATTTCGCGTTAGAATTATTAATCTTTCTTTTTCGGTCATATTTAATAATATATGTCTACAGGAAAGACTGCTACCAAAATATACTAATATTAAAGCGCACGACCCAGCAGCAAGGAATCAAGCCTTCACGATAAAATATCGCCAGGATCTGATTCGTGATAAGATATACAAGGCAGAGAATGAAATCAAAGACAACAAAACGCAACTACTTCATGCTACAAACGAGTGGAGAAATAGCAACATCGACGAAAGTATCCGTTCCCGCATTGAACAACACCTCGACATCCTCACAGACCAACATCACCTCAGCACTGAAACAAGGATTATCAAGAAACTAACAACATTATATGGAGGACCTATGGCAATTCCACGACCAAGAGATGGCTTCCTGAACCTTGCAGGAATTAACCTCACTGAGGACCAAGTCACTCTCCTAAATCTGGGCATAACTGTCACGTTATGTCCAGACCGAGTGAGATGGCCCGGAAAGTAGAGTTGGAAATTCTGTTGGACGACATATTCGACCTCGAGACACAAAAGAAGGTCACTACCAAAGATACCTTACAAGCAGAACTTATTGCAGAAGGAGTTAAGAATCGAGGCAATTACAGATGCACCATACTGTCCCCCGAGCTTAAAGCGGCAGCTAAAAGCCTTCGTGAGAACAAGGAGATAGTTGTCAGGAGAGGTGACAAGTCGCCAATATATGTCATTCTTAAAAAAGACGAATATCTGGCGAAAATGAACATCATACTCTCTGACCAAACTAAGTTCCAAAGGGTAACGAAGGACACTACAGCCGAATTAAAAGCAAAGGTCAACAAACTGATCGAAACTGTGAACGCCAAGAAATCCGGACTCCACCTGCCAAAGATCATTGGGGAATATAAACCTGGATATGCGTATGGAAATGTCAAGACGCACAAGCCTGGAAACCCACTTCGGCCAATCATTAGCCAGATACCCACACCCACGTACAGACTGGCGAAGCGACTCAACGGCCTGCTGACTCCTTATGTTCCTTGCGCCTTCAGCCTGAAGTCTCCAAAGGAATTTGTTGACTTACTGCGGGGCACACGGGCCACAGGGATAAGAGCCTCGTTGGACGTAGAATCGCTGTTTACCAACGTACCTGTGGACGAGACAATCGGAATGATAGCCGACAGAGTGTATCGTGATCCGGCCTGTACCCCTCTTGACATACCCGAGAATATTCTAAGGAAACTACTCCAAGCTTGTACTAAAGAGGCACCCTTCTTGAGCCCGGATGGGCACATGTATAAGCAAGTAGATGGGGTCGCCATGGGTTCTCCCCTAGGTGTCCTGTTTGCAAACTTCTACATGGGTACCATCGAGAAAAAAGTCTTAGTCGACATGAACTTGAAACCGGCCATATACTGCAGGTATGTTGACGACATTTTTACACAGGTACCTGATGTCAGACATCTGCAGGAGCTGAAGGAGGCATTTGAGCAGAGTTCCGTGCTGCGTTTCACTTACGAGATGGAAAAGGATGGGAAGCTGCCCTTTCTAGATGTAACAGTCATGGAAAAGGGCGGAGGTTTCCACACTGCAGTCTACACTAAGGAAACAAACATAGGAATGTGCCTAAATGCCAACAGCGACTGCCCTGACAGGTACAAGAGGAGTGTTGTTAACGCATATGTCGACCGTGCTCTCAGCCACAGCTCAGAATGGAAGCAAGTCGACGAAGAACTCTGTAGGGTAAGGCAGGTCCTAGTCAATAACGGCTTCTCCAATGGTTTCATCGAAGACATCATAAGAAGGAAAGTGAAAAGCCATGCAACCTCTGAAGAGACAACTAACACAACACCTATACCCCCTATTAGACTATTTTACAGGAACTTCTTTTCCACAGCTCATAAAACGGAGGAAAGGGTCCTGAAAGATATTGTTAATAGAAACGTTATCCCTACAGACAAAAGTCAGAGGATACAACTGACGATTTACTATAAAATCAGAAGAACGTCCAGCCTACTCATGAGAAACTCTCCAGGCACAAAGCAGAACGCTTTAAAAGAGACCAACGTCGTCTATGCCTTCAAATGCCCACTTGGGGACTGTAAGCTCCAAAAAACCCAGTATATAGGCAAGACAACAAAATCTCTTTCTAGGCGTTTAACGATGCATAAACAACAGGGCTCCATTAAGGAACATATAATCTCTTCCCACAACCAAACCATCGCCAGAGAAATCCTAGTAAACAACACAGAAATCATCGATAGATACAGCGAAAGCAGGCGGCTTGACGTTTGCAAGGCACTACACATTAAGAAGTCAACACCAGCAATCAACAGCCAATTAATGCACAACTATATTCTACCCACCTCAAGACTCCGCTCCAATATAGAAGCATCAAGAAATATGTACCAATAGGCTTTCTACAATCACTTCCATTTCAATACCCATTGTTTGTGTTCTGTCTTGTGTTGATACTTTTAATACCCTATTAATATCCCCTCTTGTTCTGTCTTGTGTTAATGCCACATCACCCCTCCCACCTCACTCAAATGTAGATATAAAATCAGAGATACGTAAGTTCTAATCAGTTGTGTTTTTGTGAACTAAAGTCTTTGAAAATGTAATAGGTTTTACGAAACGCGCCCGTGTCGCGTCAGACTAGAAATAATCAGTTATGTAATAAGTTTCGTAAAACTTATTACATTTTCAAAGACTTTAGTTCACAAAAACACAACTGATTAGAACTTACGTATCTCTGATTTTATATCTACATTTGAGTGAGGTGGGAGGGGTGATGTGGCATTAACACAAGACAGAACAAGAGGGGATATTAATAGGGTATTAAAAGTATCAACACAACATAGCAACATCGACCATAGTATCCGTACCCGCATTGAACAACACCTCGACATCCTCACAGACCAACATCACCTCAGCACTGAAACAAGGATTATCAAGAAACTAACAACATTATATAGAGGACCTATGGCAATTCCACGACCAAGAGATGGCTTCCTGAACCTTGCAGGAATTAACCTCACTGAGGACCAAGTCACTCTCCTAAATCTGGGCATAAACTGTCATGTTATGTCCAGACCGAGTGAGATGGCCCGGAAAGTAGAGTTGGAAATTCTGTTGGACGACATATTCGACCTCGAGACACAAAAGGTCACTACCAGATACCTTACAAGCAGAACTTATTGCAGAAGGAGGAAAGAATCGAGGCAACTACAGAAGCACCATACTGTCCCCCGAGCTTAAAGCGGCAGCTAAAAGCCTTCGTGAGAACAAGGAGATAGTTGTCAGGAGAGGTGACAAGTCGCCAATATATGTCATTCTTAAAAAAGACGAATATCTGGCGAAAATGAACATCATACTCTCTGACCAAACTAAGTTCCAAAGGGTAACGAAGGACACTACAGCCGAATTAAAAGCAAAGGTCAACAAACTGATCGAAACTGTGAACGCCAAGAAATCCGGACTCCACCTGCCAAAGATCATTGGGGAATATAAACCTGGATATGCGTATGGAAATGTCAAGACGCACAAGCCTGGAAACCCACTTCGGCCAATCATTAGCCAGATACCCACACCCACGTACAGACTGGCGAAGCGACTCAACGGCCTGCTGACTCCTTATGTTCCTTGCGCCTTCAGCCTGAAGTCTCCAAAGGAATTTGTTGACTTACTGCGGGGCACACGGGCCACAGGGATAAGAGCCTCGTTGGACGTAGAATCGCTGTTTACCAACGTACCTGTGGACGAGACAATCGGAATGATAGCCGACAGAGTGTATCGTGATCCAGCCTGTACTCCTCTTGACATGCCAGAAAATATTCTAAGGAAACTACTCCAAGCTTGTACTAAAGAGGCACCCTTCTTGAGCCCGGATGGGCACATGTATAAGCAAGTAGATGGGGTCGCCATGGGTTCTCCCCTAGGTGTCCTGTTTGCAAACTTCTACATGGGTACCATCGAGAAAAAAGTCTTAGTCGACATGAACTTGAAACCGGCCATATACTGCAGGTATGTTGACGACATTTTTACACAGGTACCTGATGTCAGACATCTGCAGGAGCTGAAGGAGGCATTTGAGCAGAGTTCCGTGCTGCGTTTCACTTACGAGATGGAAAAGGATGGGAAGCTGCCCTTTCTAGATGTAACAGTCATGGAAAAGAGCGGAGGTTTCCACACTGCAGTCTACACTAAGGAAACGAACATAGGAATGTGCCTAAATGCCAACAGCGACTGCCCAGTCAAGTACAAGAGGAGTGTTGTTAACGCATATGTCGACCGTGCTCTAAGCCACAGCTCAGAATGGAAGCAAGTCGACGAAGAACTCTGTAGGGTAAGTCAGGTCCTAGTCAACAACAGCTTCTCCAATGGTTTCGTCGAAGACATCATAAGAAGGAAAGTGAAACGCCATGCAACCTCTGAAGAGACAACTAACACAACACCTATAGCCCCTATTAAACTATTTTACAGGAACTTCTTTTCCACAGCTCATAAAACAGAGGAAAGGGTCCTGAAAGATATTGTTAATAGAAACGTTATTCCTACAGACAAAAATCAGAGGATACAACTGACGATTTACTATAAAACCAGAAAAACGTCCAGCCTACTCATGAGAAACTCTCCAGACACAAAGCAGAACGCTTTAAAAGAGACCAACGTCGTCTATGCCTTCAAATGCCCACTTGGGGACTGTAAGCTCCAAAAAAAACAGTATATAGGCAAGACAACAACATCTCTTTCTAGGCGTTTAACGATGCATAAACAACAGGGCTCCATTAAGGAACATATAATCTCTTCCCATAACCAAACCATCGCCAGAGAAATCCTAGTAAACAACACAGAAATCATCGATAGATACAGCGATAGCTGGCGGCTTGACGTTTGCGAGGCACTACACATTAAGAAGTCAACACCAGCAATCAACAGCCAATTAATGCACAACTATATTCTACCCACCTCAAGACTCCGCTCCAATATAGAAGCATCAAGAAATATGGACCAATAGGCTTTCTACAATCACATCCATTTAAATACCCATTGTTTCGTGTTCTGTCTTGTGTTGATGAAATTAATACTCTATTAATGCCACCTCTTGTTCTGTCTTGTGTTGATGAAATTAATACCGTATTAATGCCACCTCACCCCATCCACCTCACACAAATGTAGATATAAACAAAATCGGAGATGTGTAAATTCTATTCAGTTGTGTATTTGTAAACTAAAGTCTTTGAAAATGTAATAAGTTTTACGAAACGCGCTCGTGTCGCGTCAGACTAGAAATAAAAATGAATTTTGGAGAATTAATTTTTGAATTACCTCCAACAGTGAAAAGAAATGTACGAAAGATTGAGAAATTTCGCGTTAGAATTATTAATCTTTCTTTTTCGGTCATATTTAATAATATATGTCTACAGGAAAGACTGCTACCAAAATATACTAATATTAAAGCGCACGACCCAGCAGCAAGGAATCAAGCCTTCACGATAAAATATCGCCAGGATCTGATTCGTGATTAGATATACAAGGCAGAGAATGAAATCAAAGACAACAAAACGCAACTACTTCATGCTACAAACGAGTGGAGAAATAGCAACATCGACGAAAGTATCCGTTCCCGCATTGAACAACACCTCGACATCCTCACAGACCTACATCACCTCAGCACTGAAACAAGGATTATCAAGAAACTAACAACATTATATGGAGGACCTATGGCAATTCCACGACCAAGAGATGGCTTCCTGAACCTTGCAGGAATTAACCTCACTGAGGACCAAGTCACTCTCCTAAATCTGGGCATAACTGTCACGTTGTCCAGACCGAGTGAGATGGCCCGGAAAGTAGAGTTGGAAATTCTGTTGGACGACATATTCGACCTCGAGACACAAAAGAAGGTCACTACCAAAGATACCTTACAAGCAGAACTTATTGCAGAAGGAGTTAAGAATCGAGGCAATTACAGAAGCACCATACTGTCCCCCGAGCTTAAAGCGGCAGCTAAAAGCCTTCGTGAGAACAAGGAGATAGTTGTCAGGAGAGGTGACAAGTCGCCAATATATGTCATTCTTAAAAAAGACGAATATCTGGCGAAAATGAACATCATACTCTCTGACCAAACTAAGTTCCAAAGGGTAACGAAGGACACTACAGCCGAATTAAAAGCAAAGGTCAACAAACTGATCGAAACTGTGAACGCCAAGAAATCCGGACTCCACCTGCCAAAGATCATTGGGGAATATAAACCTGGATATGCGTATGGAAATGTCAAGACGCACAAGCCTGGAAACCCACTTCGGCCAATCATTAGCCAGATACCCACACCCACGTACAGACTGGCGAAGCGACTCAACGGCCTGCTGACTCCTTATGTTCCTTGCGCCTTCAGCCTGAAGTCTCCAAAGGAATTTGTTGACTTACTGCGGGGCACACGGGCCACAGGGATAAGAGCCTCGTTGGACGTAGAATCGCTGTTTACCAACGTACCTGTGGACGAGACAATCGGAATGATAGCCGACAGAGTGTCTAAAGAGGCACCCTTCTTGAGCCCGGATGGGCACATGTATAAGCAAGTAGATGGGGTCGCCATGGGTTCTCCCCTAGGTGTCCTGTTTGCAAACTTCTACATGGGTACCATCGAGAAAAAAGTCTTAGTCGACATGAACTTGAAACCGGCCATATACTGCAGGTATGTTGACGACATTTTTACACAGGTACCTGATGTCAGACATCTGCAGGAGCTGAAGGAGGCATTTGAGCAGAGTTCCGTGCTGCGTTTCACTTACGAGATGGAAAAGGATGGGAAGCTGCCCTTTCTAGATGTAACAGTCATGGAAATTGGCGGAGGTTTCCACACTGCAGTCTACACTAAGGAAACAAACATAGGAATGTGCCTAAATGCCAACAGCGACTGCCCTGACAGGTACAAGAGGAGTGTTGTTAACGCATATGTCGACCGTGCTCTCAGCCACAGCTCAGAATGGAAGCAAGTCGACGAAGAACTCTGTAGGGTAAGGCAGGTCCTAGTCAATAACGGCTTCTCCAATGGTTTCATCGAAGACATCATAAGAAGGAAAGTGAAAAGCCATGCAACCTCTGAAGAGACAACTAACACAACACCTATACCCCCTATTAGACTATTTTACAGGAACTTCTTTTCCACAGCTCATAAAATGGAGGAAAGGGTCCTGAAAGATATTGTTAATAGAAACGTTATCCCTACAGACAAAAGTCAGAGGATACAACTGACGATTTACTATAAAACCAGAAAAACGTCCAGCCTACTCATGAGAAACTCTCCAGGCACAAAGCAGAACGCTTTAAAAGAGACCAACGTCGTCTATGCCTTCAAATGCCCACTTGGGGACTGTAAGCTCCAAAAAACCCAGTATATAGGCAAGACAACAAAATCTCTTTCTAGGCGTTTAACGATGCATAAACAACAGGGCTCCATTAAGGAACATATAATCTCTTCCCACAACCAAACCATCGCCAGAGAAATCCTAGTAAACAACACAGAAATCATCGATAGATACAGCGAAAGCAGGCGGCTTGACGTTTGCAAGGCACTACACATTAAGAAGTCAACACCAGCAATCAACAGCCAATTAATGCACAACTATATTCTACCCACCTCAAGACTCCGCTCCAATATAGAAGCATCAAGAAATATGGACCAATAGGCTTTCTACAATCACTTTCATTTCAATACCCATTGTTTGTGTTCTGTCTTGTGTTGATACTTTTAATACCCTATTAATATCCCCTCTTGTTCTGTCTTGTGTTAATGCCACATCACCCCTCCCACCTCACTCAAATGTAGATATAAAATCAGAGATACGTAAGTTCTAATCAGTTGTGTTTTTGTGAACTAAAGTCTTTGAAAATGTAATAAGTTTTACGAAACGCGCCCGTGTCGCGTCAGACTAGAAATAATCAGTTATGTAATAAGTTTCGTAAAACTTATTACATTTTCAAAGACTTTAGTTCACAAAAACACAACTGATTAGAACTTACGTATCTCTGATTTTATATCTACATTTGAGTGAGGTGGGAGGGGTGATGTGGCATTAACACAAGACAGAACAAGAGGGGATATTAATAGGGTATTAAAAGTATCAACACAACATAGCAACATCGACCATAGTATCCGTACCCGCATTGAACAACACCTCGACATCCTCACAGACCAACATCACCTCAGCACTGAAACAAGGATTATCAAGAAACTAACAACATTATATAGAGGACCTATGGCAATTCCACGACCAAGAGATGGCTTCCTGAACCTTGCAGGAATTAACCTCACTGAGGACCAAGTCACTCTCCTAAATCTGGGCATAAACTGTCATGTTATGTCCAGACCGAGTGAGATGGCCCGGAAAGTAGAGTTGGAAATTCTGTTGGACGACATATTCGACCTCGAGACACAAAAGAAGGTCACTACCAGATACCTTACAAGCAGAACTTATTGCAGAAGGAGGAAAGAATCGAGGCAACTACAGAAGCACCATACTGTCCCCCGAGCTTAAAGCGGCAGCTAAAAGCCTTCGTGAGAACAAGGAGATAGTTGTCAGGAGAGGTGACAAGTCGCCAATATATGTCATTCTTAAAAAAGACGAATATCTGGCGAAAATGAACATCATACTCTCTGACCAAACTAAGTTCCAAAGGGTAACGAAGGACACTACAGCCGAATTAAAAGCAAAGGTCAACAAACTGATCGAAACTGTGAACGCCAAGAAATCCGGACTCCACCTGCCAAAGATCATTGGGGAATATAAACCTGGATATGCGTATGGAAATGTCAAGACGCACAAGCCTGGAAACCCACTTCGGCCAATCATTAGCCAGATACCCACACCCACGTACAGACTGGTGAAGCGACTCAACGGCCTGCTGACTCCTTATGTTCCTTGCGCCTTCAGCCTGAAGTCTCCAAAGGAATTTGTTGACTTACTGCGGGGCACACGGGCCACAGGGATAAGAGCCTCGTTGGACGTAGAATCGCTGTTTACCAACGTACCTGTGGACGAGACAATCGGAATGATAGCCGACAGAGTGTATCGTGATCCAGCCTGTACTCCTCTTGACATGCCAGAAAATATTCTGAGGAAACTACTCCAAGCTTGTACTAAAGAGGCACCCTTCTTGAGCCCGGATGGGCACATGTATAAGCAAGTAGATGGGGTCGCCATGGGTTCTCCCCTAGGTGTCCTGTTTGCAAACTTCTACATGGGTACCATCGAGAAAAAAGTCTTAGTCGACATGAACTTGAAACCGGCCATATACTGCAGGTATGTTGACGACATTTTTACACAGGTACCTGATGTCAGACATCTGCAGGAGCTGAAGGAGGCATTTGAGCAGAGTTCCGTGCTGCGTTTCACTTACGAGATGGAAAAGGATGGGAAGCTGCCCTTTCTAGATGTAACAGTCATGGAAAAGGGCGGAGGTTTCCACACTGCAGTCTACACTAAGGAAACAAACATAGGAATGTGCCTAAATGCCAACAGCGACTGCCCTGACAGGTACAAGAGGAGTGTTGTTAACGCATATGTCGACCGTGCTCTCAGCCACAGCTCAGAATGGAAGCAAGTCGACGAAGAACTCTGTAGGGTAAGGCAGGTCCTAGTCAATAACGGCTTCTCCAATGGTTTCATCGAAGACATCATAAGAAGGAAAGTGAAAAGCCATGCAACCTCTGAAGAGACAACTAACACAACACCTATACCCCCTATTAGACTATTTTACAGGAACTTCTTTTCCACAGCTCATAAAATGGAGGAAAGGGTCCTGAAAGATATTGTTAATAGAAACGTTATCCCTACAGACAAAAGTCAGAGGATACAACTGACGATTTACTATAAAACCAGAAAAACGGCCAGCCTTCTCATGAGAAACTCTCCAGACACAAAACAGAACGCTTTAAAAGAGACTAACGTCGTCTATGCCTTCAAATGCCCACTTGGGGACTGTAAGCTCCAAAAAACCCAGTATATAGGCAAGACAACAACATCTCTTTCTAGGCGTTTAACGATGCATAAGCAACAGGGCTCCATTAAGGAACATATAATCTCTTCCCACAACCAAACCATCGCCAGTGAAATCCTAGTAAACAGCACAGAAATCATCGATAGATACAGCGATAGCAGGCGGCTTGACGTTTGCGAGGCACTACACATCAAGAAGTCAACACCAGCAATCAACAGCCAATTATTGCATAACTATATTCTACCCACCTCAAGACTCCGCTCCAATACAGAAGCATCAAGAAATATGGACTAATAGGCTTTCTACAAACACTTCTATTCAATACCCATTGTTTGTGTTCTGTCTTGTGTTGATACTTTTAATACCCTATTAATATCCCCTCTTGTTCTGTCTTGTGTTAATGCCACATCACCCCTCCCACCTCACTCAAATGTAGATATAAAATCAGAGATACGTAAGTTCTAATCAGTTGTGTTTTTGTGAACTAAAGTCTTTGAAAATGTAATAAGTTTTACGAAACGCGCCCGTGTCGCGTCAGACTAGAAATAGAAATGAATTTTGGAGAATTGATTTTTGATCTACCTCCAACAGTGAAGCGTAATGTACGAAAGATTGAGAAAATTCGTGATAGAATTATTAATCTTACTTTTTCGGTCATATTTAATAATATATGTCTACAGGAAAGACTGCTACCAAAATATACTAATATATATATATATATATATATATATATATATATATATATATATATATATATATATATATATATATATATATATATATATATATATATATATATATATGTCGTACCTAGTAGCCAGAATGCACTTCTCAGCCTACTATGCAAGGCCAGATTTGCCTAATAAGCAAAGTTTTCCTGAATTAATTTATTTTCTCTAATTTTTTTCTTATGAAATGATAAAGCTACCCATTTCATTATGCATGAGGTCAATTTTTTTTTATTGGAGTTAAAATTAACGTAAATATATGACCGAACCTAACCAACCCTACCTAACCTAACCTAACCTATCTTTATAGGTTAGGTTGGGTTAGGTAGCCGAAAAAGTTAGGTTAGGTAGGTTAGATAGTCGAAAAACAAATAATTCATGAAAACTTAGCTTATTAGGCAAATCGGGCCTTGCATAGTAGGCTGAGAAGTGAGTTCTGGCTACTAGGTACGACATATATATATATATATATATATATATATATATATATATATATATATATATATATATATATATATATATATATATATATATATATATATATATATATATATATGTGTGTCGTACCTAGTAGCCAGAACGCACTTCTCAGCCTACTAGGCAAGGCCCGATTTGCCTAATAAGCCAAGTTTTCATGAATTAATTGTTTTTCGACTACCTAACCTAACCTAACCTAACTTTTTCGGCTACCAAACCCAACCTAACCTATAAAGATAGGTTAGGTTAGGTTAGGTAGGGTTGGTTAGGTTCGGTCATATATCTACGTTAATTTTAACTCCAATAAAAAAAAATTGACCTCATACATAATGAAATGGGTGGCTTTATCATTTCATAAGAAAAAAATTAGAGAAAATATATTAATTCAGGAAAACTTGGCTTATTAGGCAAATCGGGCCTTGCATAGTAGGCCGAAAAGTGTGTTCTGGCTACTAGGTACGACATATATATATATATATATATATATATATATATATATATATATATATATATATATATATATATATATATATATATATATATGTCGTACCTAGTAGCCAGAACGCACTTTTCAGCCTACTATGCAAGGCCCGATTTGCCTAATAAGCCAAGTTTTCATGAATTAATTGTTTTTCGACTACCTAACCTACCTAACCTAACCTAACCTAACTTTTTCGGCTACCTAACCTAACCTAACCTATAAAGATATGTTAGGTTAGGTTAGGTAGGGTTGGTTAGGTTCGGTCATATACCTACGCTAATTCTAACTCCAATAAAAAAAAATTGACCTCATACATAATGAAATGGGTAGCTTTATCATTTCATAAGAAAAAAATTATAGAAAATATATTAATTCAGGAAAACTTGGCTTATTAGGCAAATTTGGCCTTGCATAGTAGGCTGAGAAGTGCGTTCTGGCTACTAGGTACGACATATATATATATATATATATATATATATATATATATATATATATATATATATATATATATATATATATATATATATATATATATATATATATATATATATATATATATATATATATATATATATATATATTTATATTGTAACGGGAAAGTGTTGGAGTGTAGATGTTCAGCAGTCTTACAATGGCAGGTGTCAATGCCTAGTCACACTTCCAAAAAAAAAGATAGACTGCTTACCGGTTTTCTGTCTGTCTGTGGTAAAGTAAGGGAAGACACGCAAAACACAAAATATGAATAATGAAACTTTAATTAAACTAGAAAGCAAATATAAACAAAGACAATCCCTTGGCAATGTACAGTGCAAAAGAACAAGTCAAAAACAATATAACATAAATGAATAATAGGGATGAAGTTACTCTACAATAATATAACGTTTAAAGGTGAAAAATAATTAGGTGCTGAGAATATTAGCGCTAGCTGAGAAACATCCAGCTGATAGACAGCTTATATCAGTTAGTTGTTCACTGCTTGAGAGCACAAGGATATTCTGACTTCAATGGCTGGGCCAAGCCCAGACATCGACTCAGGTAGAGGGCGCTGAGGTGCAATGTGCAGGTGTGCAGTCGGCGAGTCACCAATCAGGAGCAGGCAGGCTGGGAAGGGTAGTTGGCTGGTTGATGACGAGCCGGCGTGGAGTGAGTGGAGTAGGGGGTGAGTTTTGGATACGTTTTGCCTCCTGGTCAAAACGTTTTGTGCTACTGAGAGACGTATCTTGAAGGTAGCATCTTAATCTTGAATAATAAACGTAACTTCATGTAGAGAAGAGCAGGCTCAACCTCTCTTGAAAGAGATTATCATCACAACTCTCCCCCGAAGCCTGCACTTACGGGTGAAGTTACGTCTTCAGGTGGTAGAGTGGCAGGTGGAGCTGTCTCCACCTCATAAACTCTGGAGAGGGCGTCTGCTATGATGTTGTCAGAACCTTTGATGTAAAAGATCTCCAAGTTGAAATTCTGCAGATATAAAGCCCATCGTAGAAGCCGTTGATTGTTGAATTGGGCTTGCTGCAGGAAGCGTAGTGGATTGTGGTCCGAGTAGATGGTGGTAGACCGAGCACCTTGCAGATATGATTCAAAGTGCTGCAAGTTCCGGACGATGGAGAGCAGCTCCTTTTCGATCGTGCTGTAATTCTTCTGGTGGGTTTTTAACTTGTAGCTGTAGTAGCTAACAGGTAAAACATCCTCACCTCGTTGTTGCATCAGGACACCCCCGATGCCGGTTCCACTGGCGTCGACATGGAGGATGAAAGGCTTCGTGATATCTGGCGAGGCGAGAATAGGATTAGAACAGAGCAGGAATTTAAGTTGTTCAAAAGCAATGGTTTGCTGAATGGTCCAATTATACCGTTTCTTGGGGCTGGTTAAAGTGATCAAAGGTGTCGCCACCGTACTAAAATTCTTCTCAAAACTCAATTTTCGGTAATCAGCACACAACCACACTTTACCATGCGGTTTCGGCACCAAGATGCAGGGTAAGGCCCAAGGGGACTCACAAGGGGTGGGCAGCCCATGATCCAGGAGGTACTGTACCTCAGCACGCATGACTTCCTTTTTGCTCGGGCTGATTCTGTAGAAAGGTTGACGAATCGGCCGGGTGTCAGGGAGTAGCTGGATGTCGTGCTGAACCACATTACACACCTATGGATCATCGCTGAACAACTTCTGATGTTCCTTGAAGATTCTGATGAGAGGAGCATTATTACTGTCCTGCAAATAGGTATGAAGATCATTAAGGATTTCCGAGTTGGAAGGCACTGACTCAGTGTTAGGGCTTTCGGGAGGAGAAGCAGGGAAGGTCTCACTGTGGAGGTATGGACCTTTAAAGGTGAATAATGATACCAACACAGCAGGGGCAGTACCTTGATACTGCTTCAGGAAGTTGACGTGGCACAACTGGGTATTCCGCCGCCTATCAGGAGTCTCAAGAACGTAGTTGTGATTGTTCCTGCACTCCTTGGTGCGGTAAGGTCCTGAAAACTTGTTTTGCAATGGAGAACCTGGGATAGGAAAATATGCCGACACGAAGTCTCCTAGTTTAAATTTCCTTAGTTTGCTGCGTTGGTCAAAATTAGTTTTCATCCTCTCCTGAGCTTTCAATAGATTGTCATTAGCAAATTTACGTACTCTCTCTAGAATGTGTTTTAAGTTTTGAAGAAACTGGGGCACATTCTGAGGGTCACTGAAGGTGACATTACGTAGAGAGTCTGAAAACTTTGAGAGGAGTACGGCACTTACGTCCGTAGAGCATCTCATATGGAGATACTCCTAGAGACTCATTAAGGAGACCTCTGAAAATGCACATAATGAGGTCAAGTTGTTTATCCCAGTCCTTCAAGGTGTCATTGTAAAATTTCTTTAGGAGTGCTTAAATAGTCTGATGACTACGTTCAAGAGAACCCTGTGAAGTAGGATGATAGGGGCTGGACAGTACCTGTGTGATGTTGAACTCCTCCAGTGTCTTCTTGAAGAGATGACTGGTGAAGTTGGTGCCACAGTCACTTTGAACCTCTCTTGGAAATCCATACTGGGTGAAGATCTTCATTAGTTGTTTCACCACAGTAGCAGCCGTAATGTTCTTTACTGGAACTGCTATGGGGAATATGGTGGTAGAACACAAGATAGTTAGTATATAGGCGTTGCCAGAACTGGTCCGGGGTAAAGGACCAACACAGTCTATGATGAGTCTGTGGAAAGGTTCCGCAGGCACCTGAATAGGAGTCAATGGGGCCTGGGAAATAGAGATGTTAGGTTTACCTGCCATCTGACATGTTTGACACTGTTTCACGTATTTTTTGACGTCTTTTACCATACCTGGCCAGTAGTAGTCTTGTCTGATTCCGTGGTAGGTTTTGTTAAAACCATAGTGAGAAAGAGCTCCGTGGGTCAGGTGTAGAATATCGGGCCGTAGACTGGTGGGAATCACTAGTTGTTCGACATTTGCCCAATCGTCGTCCTCCTTCAGCTTACTGGGTCTGTACCTGCGGTAGAGCAACTGATTCTCTAGGAAGAACCCAGGGATACTGTCAGGTTGAGTCTCAGCCTGGAAGAATAATGGTGTTAATGATTGATCTTCCCTCTGTAACTTACGGAACTCCAAGCTGGTAAGATTTGGTGGTAGATTCTGAGGGTCTTGAGGGACAGCGGTAGCAGTAGAGTCAGATGGTTGCGGGCGAGCAGCTTGTACACGGGTGGTCACCAAAACCGGAGGAGAAACTTCATCACTTTCTTGGATCTCTGCTGAGACATACTCAAAGATGGGATTGTCCACTACAGAGTTACACACCTGGGGTTTGTCCATGATGATCAGGTTGGACGGTTTCAAGTCTTCTTCCAAGTCGTTGCCCAGGAGAAGTTGCACTCCAGACATGGGAAAAGGCTTCTCCCTGATGGCGACTTGGACTTCACCGGTCACAAAAGGACAATCCAGGTGGACTCTGGCGAGTGGATACGGAGTGGTAGCAGTGAGGTCAGTGATAAGGACGGTTTCCCCGGTGTAGGTGATGTTAGGCACAGCTGATTTCAATATTATGGACTGAAGACCCACTGTGTCCCTCAAGATCTTCAATTTAAAACGTCCCTCCGAATCTGCACCGTTGGTAGAGACAGTTCCAGGATACAGGTGTTTGCTGAAGAGAGAAAGATCATTAAAAGGAACACCAACATTCATCACAGGCTTACCGGACTTAGGAGGAATCGGTTTGGGTTTAGTTGTTTCATTGCCTTTGTATTGAGCTTTCCCACATCTATCTATGGTATGTCCATAGAGTTTGCAATACTTACAATACAATTGAGAGCTTGCTTGATCTGTACCTACTTTATCATAACTATACCAAGACTTTTTACTGGGAGGTGGTGATGGTGTAAGCCGGTGGATGAGGCTGTAGGTGTCAGCTGATTTCGCACATTTGATGTAGTCGGTTTCTTCTTTATCTGCTAAATATAAACGGACGGAAGGGGGAACACGTCTCAAGAATTCCTCAACTAGCATGAGGTTGACGAGATCTGTAAATGTAGAGACATGTGCTGCTTCCAGCCATTTCATGAAATATCTTTTATTGGTATTGGCAAATTCTAGAAAGGTGGCAGTACTTGCCTTTAGATGATCACGGAATTTTCGTCTGTAGCTTTCGGTGGAGAGAAGGTAGGCGTCCAACACTGCTTGCTTCAGGGTCTGGTAGTCATTCTCAGACGCTAAGGTACTGAGAGTAACTGCAGCTCTACCTGTAAGATGCACTCTGAGAAGGGTAGACCATTGATCTGCAGGCCAGCTAAGTTTATTAGCTAGGATCTCAAAAGTGGTGAAAAAGACATCAATCTCTGTCTCAACGAATGGTGGCATTAACTTACTTGCCTGGGAGACATTGAAACTTACTGGAAGACTAGCGGTAGCTTGTTGGCGCTGAGTGTGGTGTGTAGTTTCCAACATGAGTTCTCGTTGACGACATTCTATAGCGAATTCCGCTTGCTGTTTGTCATGCTTGCGTTGTATCTCCAGGTGGTGGTGTTTTGGTTCAAGCTGTATTCGCTCACGCTCTCTGAATAGGGCCATTTCACGTTCTTGCTCTTCTTTCCTCATTGCACCTTCTCTTTCCCTCATCTGGAGGGCTTCTTTCGCCAGTTCAGCCTCTCTTTCTCTCATGTGGATAGCTTCGTGCTGTTGCTCCCGCTCGAGTTTTGCAAGTTCTAGCTTGAGTTTTATAGTTGCCAGATCATGTTTATCTGCAATAGAATAAGTTTCGTGAGTTTCAGAGTTAATCTTCCCTTCATCTAAGAGGTGATCCATTATTTAGATATGCAGTTCATTTTTGTTGGCTCCATGGGGAACATCTAATTGATACTCGTGTGCAAGAGTTTGTAATTCGGTCCTCTTGGCACGACTTAAGGTTCCTATTTCACCTGCTGGATCGTTACGAAAAGCTGGGAGACGAAACATGGTGAAAAATAGCAAATAAATGTACAACGAATACTTGTGATATGGTAAGTGTCAGTAACAGGATAACGTGGCAACTGGTAACTATCCTGTGGAATTTAATATTTAACAATTAATGTTAATTTTAGAATGGTAAATGATTAGTCAATCAAAAGCGCAGGAAATCTTGTACCCGGTACTCAATGTAAGAGAATAAGGGCAAGAAAATCCTACTAAATAAATGAAACTGAGTTTCTAAAACAAATGAAACATTTAATTGTTCCAAAAGTGAATAAGGTAGTCCAAGAATGTAGGCATACCTTGCCGAGTCTCTATAGGACAGAAGCAAGGGTTTTCCCACTAAATGAAATATGATACTTACAGAATTAGCGAACTTTGTGCTCTGAAAAAAGAAAGCTAATTCCCTACCTAAGTAAATATCATCATCTCTGACTGACGTGTAGGGGTGCGAGTGTCAACTGGTGACGAGAACTGCTGCTGAGGACCCAACTCAGCAACGTAGTCTGTGCTAGAGGAATTATGGCCCTCTACATCCTCCTTCGGTCGGATTGCAGAAGATAGGGTGCTTTGACCCGAAGACAAACCAAAGTACCAGGGTACCCAAAATGATGATCGGTCTGAGATTGAGAAATATCCTAGGGACAAAAGGTGGAAAACCCGAGTAATAACACGGAGGGAGGGATGACCAAATAAGAGAATGACTGAGGCCTACAATCACCACGTAATCCAAAGTTGTCTCACACTCACCATATGCTACTCTCGGAATGCACAATACACACAGCACCATATGAAAATAAAATTGAATATTGAAAATATTGGAAAGCAACTGTAACAAAGCCAAGTACGCTTACCACAAATTGACGTTCTGGTACTAGTACCTGAGTGAAGCTCCGTGGACAGGCCCCCATTAAATGTGATGGGAAAGTGTTGAAGTGTAGATGTTCAGCAGTCCTCCAATGGCAGGTGTCAATGCCTAGTCACACTTACAAAAAAAAAGATAGACTGCTTCCCTGTTTTCTGTCTGTCTATGGTAAAGTAAGGGAAGACACGCAAAACACAAAATATGAACAATGAAACTTTAATTAATCTAGAAAACACATATAAACAAAGAAATCCCCTGCCAATGTACAGTGCAAAAGAACAAGTCGAAAACTATATAACAGAAATGAATAATAGGGATGAAGTTACTCTACAATAATATAATGTTTAAAGGTGAAAAATAATTAGGTGCTGAGAATATTAGCACTAGCTGAGAAACATCCAGCTGATAGACAGCTTATATCAGTTAGTTGTTCACTGCTGGAGAGCACAAGGATATTCTGACTTCAATGGCTGGACCAAGCCCAGATACGACTCAGGTAGAGGGCGCTGAGGTGCAATGTGCAGGTGTGCAGTCGGCGAGTCACCAATCAGGAGCAGGCAGGCTGGGAAGGGTAGTTGGCTGGTTGATGACGCAACCTGTCCTCTTAAAAAGAACGTCAACATTTGCCGTTTGACTCTACGGCTGTTTTTGGACGTTATTTTGTGTAAAACTACGTCTATTTTCGCTTCCATGGACTATCTCTTGTTATACAATGAAATACCACACTCTTATTATTCTATAACTCACTGACTATGCTCTGATATTTGTTCTTCAAGTAAAAATATATATATTTTTGCCTTAATTAGGCCATAATCCAGAAAATTCCAGCCTATCGCTCTTTATATTTAGGAAAACATCTAATAAATTTGGAAATGAATTTTTCGTTCGCCGACAGTTGCCTGTTACTATTTAACCCTCCATGCTTTAATGTCGCTGGTCATTGTGACTTTCCCAGGATTTATATATGTTTTGTAGTAGCATTTAGTCAGACTACAGTAATTTAACTAATGGGAAACCTCTATAGTTGTCGTAAATTAATAATAATCATTTATCAAATAATAAATTAGCAAACATATGCAACATTTTATGTTACGACTTTTCGGGTAGGCCGTTCTGTTTGTTTACAACCCCAATGGTTCAAAATACACAATACTTTTAATATATAAGTGACTAAGTATGCTCTAATATATGGTCCTCAATGAAAATTATCGTTTTTTTTTTTGTTAATTTGTCCATAGTGAATAAGATTCCTTACTGTTGATCTTTATATTAAGAAAAACATCTAAACAAATTGGTATTGTGTTTTCGTTCAGATAAAGTTTCCAGATACTATTTCCTAGTTATCAATTAATGTAGGTGGTTATTTTAATTCGCGGCTACCTGGGGCTTTCTCCCATTATACAATATAAATGTACTCACTAACTATTCTCTGGTATCTGTTCTTCAAGTAAAATTACCTATTTTTTTGTTTAATTAGTCCATAATTCATAAAATTCCTTCAGGTCGATCTTTATATTTAGAAAAACATCTAATCAATTTGGAATTTAATTTTTCGTTCACCTGCAGTTACCAGCTACTATTTCATTGTTATATTTTATGTCGCTGGTCATTACAATTTTCCAAGAATTTAAACAGCTAAACAGCAAGTAGCATCTTGTTAGAGTACAGGAATTTACCTATGGAGAACCTCGATAGCTGCCGAAAATTATTAATAATTATATATGTAATTTAAAATAATGAATTATATACCATTTCGTATGTTACGTCTTTGGCGGGTAGGCGGTTCTGCGGGTTTACAACCGAATTGTTTAAAAATCACACTATTTTAAATGTATGAGTCACTAGTATGCTCTGATATATGTTCTGCAATGAAAATAAAGATTGTTTTGTTGTTAATTACTCCATAAATGTGTAATGTGTTAATTCAGTCTAAAATCTTTTTGCAACGTTTATATGCGATATACGTAGCGGGAAACTACCTAATATTTAAAAATAATAGTTACAACATTCTATTAATATATAATGTTGAAATAAATATCACACAAAGTCTGTATATCTGTTTTTAGATGTCTTATAAATCTTCTTTTAAAATAGTATTAATGATTTTTATGAATCTTGAGTAAAAATTATGTTAATTATTATTAATCTAATTGTTATTATTTTAAGTAAAAGAATTGCAAGTATTCGCATAACCACGGGATCTCTGTTTGTGTATGAATGCACGGATTTGTTTTTGTTATGAGAGGGACGCCTTAGAAAGCATGGTGTAGGCCACCTGTGGCTCGCATCCGATCCCACGATCGTCGTCGCCCCTAAATCAACACAACAGGTATTTAGTATTTACGATTATAATAAGTAATATTTCTTTTATAATAATATTGCAGCAGGTGGTGTAGTGGTAGGACACTCGCCTGGCGTTCCGCGAGCGCTATGTCATGGGTTCGTATCCTGGCCGGGGAGGATTTACTGGGCGCAATTCCTTAACTGTAGCCTCTGTTTAACGCAACAGTAAAATGTGTACTTGGATGAAACAACGATTCTTCGCGGCGGGGATCGTATTCCAGGGACCTGCCCGAAACGCTACTCGTACTAGTGGCTGTACAAGAATGTAACAACTCTTGTATATATCTCAGGTTAGGGGCTAGGCATTTACACTCTTAGGTCAGCAAACTAGCTAGAAGGTTAGACTATTAGACTCCACTGGTCAATCGGGGCCCTGCATGACTCAGCTTATCCTAACCTAGCCCAGCTTAAACCATCTTAGCATAGTTCATTCTAGCTGTGCATAGTGCTTGCACAGCCTTGCTTATCCTAGTTTACCTCTTCCTAGCCTACCGTAGCCAAGCCTATCCCAGTATACCCTTACCTAGTCTTGCCTAGCCTAACCCTGCCTTGCTTTTAAACATGACCAGTCCTTCCTACCCTAGCCAAGCCCTGACCAGCTTAGCCAAGCCAATCCCTGCCTAGATTTAGCATAGCCTTGCCTTTTTATTAATATATAGAGGGTACCACCTCTGGTTGAGTTTGTAGGAACCCTCCACTTATAGGGTTGAGGGTTCCATATATATATATATATATATATATATATATATATATATATATATATATATATATATATATATATATATATATATATATATATATATATGTCGTACCTAGTAGCCAGAACGCACTTCTCGGCCTACTATGCAAGGCCTGATTTGCCTAATAAGCCAAGTTTTCCTGAATTATTATATTTTCTCAATTTTTTTTCTTATGAGATGATAAAGCTACCCATTTCATTATGTATGAGGTCAATATTTTTTATTGGAGTTAAAATTAACGTAGATATATGACCAAACCTAACCAACCCTACCTAACCTAACCTAACCTAACCTATCTTTTTAGGTTAGGTTAGGTAGCTGAAAAAGTTAGGTTACGTTTGGTTAGGTAGTCGAAAAACAATTAATTCATGAAAACTTGGCTTATTAGGCAAATCGGGCCTTGCATAGTAGGCAGAGAAGTGCGTTCTGGCTATTAGGTACGACATATATATATATATATATATATATATATATATATAATATAAATAATGTGTGTGTAAACATGCCACGTGTGTGTAAATCACAAAAATTAACACTTGATGAAGAATGTGACAGTGTCAGACCACGGAGGAAGAATTGAAACAGAAATTTCCTTAAGTACTTTCATATATTAATACATCTTCAGAAGGAATAATTTTTTATATAAATTAAATTAAAAAAAATCATTCCTCCATCGTCTGACACTCATATATATATATATATATATATATATATATTTATATATATATATATATATATATATATATATATATATATATATATATATATATATATATATATATATAATGTGTGTGTGTGTGTACTCACCTAGTTGTGCTTGCGGTGGTTGAGCTCTGGCTCTTTGTCCCGTATGTATGTATTCATATATATATATATATATATATATATATATATATATATATATATATATATATATATATATATATATATATATATATATGCGAACAAGCCTGAATGGTCCCCAGGACAATATGCAACTGAAAACTCACACCCCAGAAGTGACTCGAACCCATACTGCCAGGAGCAACGCAACTGGTATGTACAGGGACGCCTTAATCCGCTTGACCATCACGACCAGACATAAGGAAGTGATAGCCGAGGCTATTTGACCCACTTCCCCGCTGGCACTCGGATGGTAATCTTGGGCATAGCATATGGGTTCGAGTCACTTCTGGGGTGTGAGTTTTCAGTTATATATATATATATATATATATATATATATATATATATATATATATATATATATATATATATATATATATATATTATTAAATATGACCGAAAAAGTAAGATTAATAATTCTAACACGAATTTTCTCAATCTTTCGTACATTACGCTTCACTGTTGGAGGTGAAGCGTAATGTACGAAAGATTGAGAAAATTCGTGTTAGAATTATTAATCTTACTTTTTCGGTCATATTTAATAATATATGTCTACAGGAAAGACTGCTACCAAAATATACTAATATATATATATATATATATATATATATATATATATATATATATATATATATATATATATATATAATATTAATATTATATATCCTGCCTGAAATGCTGCGTGTACTAGTGGCTTTACAAGATAGTTCTTATAAAGATAGCATTTTGTGGTTATTCTCTATATCTGGTTCACCTAACAGTAAATAAGTACCTGGGAGTTAGACAGCTGCTATGGGCTGCTTCCTAGGGATGTGTGTGTGTGTTTGTATTCATGTTGAATTTTACAAAGTAGGAAGAGATGTTTGTAAAAAAAAAAATCAAATATTTTTGAAAGTATAAGTAGATTTGATATTTTTCTTTAATTGTTTATGTCTGCTGTCTCGCCTCCTTTATAAAATGGCATCATTCTTGCTTTTTTAAGGATATCAGGAAAAGTAAGGCACTCCAGAGATTTGTTGACTCCTTCCTAGTGTTGCCTAGCCCAGCCCAGCCTAGACAAGGCAGGCTGGGCATCCTAGCCTCACGCAGCTTAGCCCCCACCTACATGTAGCATCCCAGTCCATCCTAAGTGATCATTACCTTACTGGCTGTGTTTTCTCTTCAGCCCTGAATGTAATGTGGTGGAACATAAGCAGATACATATCAGGTCTTAGAGAATCTGTACTTCATACATTTCTTAATAATGTCTCACAAATATTTAAATAATTAAAAAAAAATTGTATAATAACTTCATATTATTCTTGCAATTTATTTTTGCATTTTTTTTTATACAAAATTTACATTTTAAAAGATTACCTCTATTTTTAGATTGATGACTTGAAGACTACAGTGCCATCCACAGCAAATCATGGTCTTAAAATATCTCCTAGCAATGACGAGACCAATTTTCACAGAGATCAAATTTTTGCTAAGCAGTAGTCACAGGTAAATATATATTATATATATAATATTATATATATAAAATTAACTACTTCATTGCTCAAAGCACCTTTAGACATTCTGAGAGTTGTACTATTTTATTAATTAATTAATTAGGCTATATTTTAATGTTTTGTAATGTTTTCATTACTTTTTCTGGGGGGAGCCCCGTCGGCTCCCCGGAGCTATCCCAGGCTGATATGCTAATGTCAGACTTTGGCATCAGTCATGTGTATGGAGTTCTTAGGCCTACCGGGGACCACGGCCAGAACCGGGCCCCCTCAGAGAGGCAAGGGGAGCAATGGCCTATAGAAGCCCCTGTGTAGTTGGAAGCATTCTATGTCTGCCATCGACCGGAACAGGCACCCAGAAAGGTAAGCGCCCCAAAACAAACCCCTATTCTGGTTAAAATTGCTACCTAATACCGAACTAGTGGATAGAACTCCCCAACCGAAAACAAGCAAATTAGTGTGACGTCACACACTGCCGCGCCGCTGTCTGCGCAGCTCCCCCCTCCCCGGGAGGGGGAAGGGGGAGCCCCAGACCCCCCGCGCCG
This sequence comes from Procambarus clarkii, assembly GCF_040958095.1. Taxonomy (NCBI): domain Eukaryota; kingdom Metazoa; phylum Arthropoda; class Malacostraca; order Decapoda; family Cambaridae; genus Procambarus; species Procambarus clarkii. The sequence continues at coordinate 6,621,538 of NC_091227.1, forward strand.
GCTACCCACACCTCAGTTCTTAAGGCTGATGCTATAGGCGATGGTCGTGTGCTCTGGCTCCGGTGTCGCTACTGCACTGTGCTTTGAGTGTGGTGTTAGTTTTGTGGGTGCGAGAGCCAGGAGTTATCTTCAGTACTCGGGCTGCATGCGCCTAGGGCTGCCTTCCCTAGGTGCCCTGTAAGTACTGCCCTTGGGGCTTGGGGCCACCTTCCACAGGCTCCTCGGGGTCTGCCTCTGCTGGTCCGTTTTACCTTTCGGTTTTTCGGCCGCCTGTTGGGCTCTTGGGTGTTCTGTTCTCCCTTGTTACCGGCAGGTAAGAGGCAGTTTGCACTGGTAGGGGCGCAGGGTGCTGCTCAGCTTGTAATTCCCGACATCGCGGCCGGCTCTGTTCCTTGGGGTTCGCTGTCCTCTTGCGGGGTTTTGTTTTTCTTTTTGTTTTTGCCTGGTGGGGGGTTCTGTCATTTTATTCAGTTTGTTTTTGCCCTTCCACTGTTCTCCTCGGTGGCGCCCCCTGCTAGGTCCCCGTGAGTGTACACGTCCCTGGGGTTCAGCTTTAGAAGTTTGCTTGGTAGTTTTGGGCGCCGGTTTGCAGCACCCTGCCTGGGACTACCTGAGCGCGAGTCCTCTTAAAGTAAACGCTCAGGACCCTGGGAATCCCCTAGGGGGCGCGTGGGTCCGATGGATGTGACCCCGGGGTCCCCACTCGCTGTGTGCGAGTTTGAGGGTTGCTCGGTCCCCTTGTCTCAGGGTGACCCTCATTGTTTTTGCCTCTGCCACGCTGCCTGTTGGGTCGGTGATACTTTCGACCCTGAGTCCTGTGAGTGTTGCTGCTTGCTTGTGACTCAATTTACCCAATCCTCTGATGATTCTATTCGGGTACAGGCGGCACGTGCGTTGCAGTCTAGGTTTCGTCTGTTGCAACGCGCTCGGTTGGTTGCTTCCCCGGATGCCCCGGGGCTGCCCCGCTTTGCTTTTCGAGACCCGGACTTGGGGGTGGGGGTCGCTTCGATCCTGGTTCAGTCCGCACCTCCTCGTCCTTCCCCTTCTGTTCGTTCTGGTCCCCCGCCCCTGCTTCCGGCCCCGAAGCGTCTGAGGGTTTCGGGGTCGGAGCAGGGGTTACTTGATCTCGAGACTCGGGCAGCTTCGGGGGTTGCCCCTTCCGGGGGGGCGGCAGAGGCATTCGAGTCTTGTCTCCCGGCCGAAGCTTCAGGGTCTGACCAGTGGGCCCCCCTTCCTCCAGCTTTTCCGGCTGCTCCGTCCTTGTCTTGTGGGGTCGGGGCTTGGGGAGAGGACTCGGCCTCGGGTCCTGTGGTGACGGACCTCGAGGCTGGGGAGGGGCTGACTTGGGGGCCTTGGGCCCCGCTGGACCCCGCCTGGGTTTTTCTTCCCACTGAGCGGGGCTTATTGTTACAAGGAGTGGGGTTTTCTTTCCCCCCCTCTGCGTACGAGTTGGATTTGGTGTCGGCCCCTCCCCGGGTACGGTTCCGTGTTCCCCCGGGTACGTCGGTTCCGTCCTTCCGGAGGTTTTCGGCTTATCGCATCCAACCTGGTGTGGTGCGAGCGGCCTTTGCAGCTTACCTCCTGCGTGACCCGGATTATGCCTCGGAAATGGATCCGTCCACGTTCAGGTTTGGGACTTCGTTCCCTTTCTGGCTCCGTTACGAGGTTCCGGAGTCATCCTGGCTAGCAGACTGCCCCTTGTTTGGTCTGGATTCCTGGCATTCCTTCTGTCGTTCCCGCACGCTGGAGTGGCGGGAAGCTTCCACGGTGCTTCAGGTTTTCCTGGGGGGTGACCTTGAGTACCTGAATGAGTGCTTGTTTGCCCCTGCCCTTCCCCGCGATGTGGGCGTTATTCAGCTCCATGTGCAGGTTCCCTCCCTTTCGGCGGCGCTCGTGGCGGAGGACTTGCGCGCTCGGGGCCTTTTGTGTTCGGCCTTGCGGTTCTTTTCCCTCCTGGAGCTGTCTTCGGATTGGCTCGTGGAGGATGTGGGGACGCTTGGGTCCGTCCCGGGGTCCGGCACCTTGTCCTCGGCTGCGCGTTCGTCGGCTGCCTTGTTGAAGCTGTTCACGCCGATTTTGCGGGATGCGGTTTCACTGTTCTATGCTTCCCGTCTCGCGTGTCGGCAGGCGGTGCTGGGTTCCTCCGTGGAATCTGCTTGGGCTCTGGCTCTTAGGCGTTCTTCACCTTTTTGTCCTCTCCTGTTTGGGGAGTCGGCCGTGGCGCAGTTTATTCAGGCTGCGTCGGCGGCTTGTCGTCCGATGTCGGACTTGTTGGTTTTCCGGGGGTCCCGGGGTGGGTCTTCCCGGAAAGGTCGTGCCAGGGCTCGGGGTTCCTCTCGTCGTGGTAGGCCTCTGGTGTCAGGTTTGGGGTTGGCTCCTCCTGCGGACCCTCCCTCGTCTGGTCGGCGCGGTGTTCGCGCTGTGCGGGGTTCTGGGTCTCGTAAGGGTCGCCGGCCCTTTCGCGGTTTGCCCCTTTGACGGGGCGATGGGGGGGCGGCTTGCGCTGTTCGCCCGCGCCTGGTCCCACGATTCGTGGGCCTTTCGGGTCGTGTCTCGCGGCCTGCGGTGGCGTTGGGTGGCCCCTCCCCCCTTTGGGGGGTCGGGGCTGGCGGGGCAGGCTTCTTCCCCTGCGCTCTGTCGAGTCGTCTTGGAGTGGGTACGCTTGGGCGTCGTCGAAACGACGTCGTCCCTCAGATGGGTTTCCCGTCTGTTTCCGGTTCCGAAACGGGACTGCGCGGACCTGCGGTTCATTCTGGACTTGTCCCGTCTGAACCCCTGGGTTCATTGCCCTTCCTTTCGGATGACTACGCTGTCTCAGGTTCGGCTCCTCTTGGAGCCGGGTGCTTGGATGGTGTCCCTGGACCTCCGGGACGCTTATTGGCATGTCCCGATTCATCCGCGGTTCAGGGACTGGCTCGGTTTTGTAGTGGGGCTTCTGAGTTACCGCTTTCGTTGTCTCCCGTTCGGGTTGAACCTGGCACCTCGCGTGTTCACACGCCTTACACGGGTTGTGGTGGCTCGTTTGCGTCTCCTAGGTGTTCGGGTGTTGGCCTACCTCGACGACTGGCTGGTTTGGGCTCCCAGCCAGTCCGCTTGCTTGCTAGCCAGGGATTTGGTTCTTTCCCAGCTCGCCGGGTTCGGGTTCTTGGTGAACTGGAGGAAGTCCCATCTGGTTCCCTCTCAGGTTCGGACTTGGCTGGGTCTCGTGTGGGACTCTCGGACCGCCTCCTTGTCTCTCCCTCCGGAGTCTCTCCTGCGGCTGCGGTCCCGCCTTCGTCTGTTTCTGGAGGGCCCTCGGGTCACCCGGCGGTTGCTCGAGGGGCTGTGCGGGAGCCTGAACTTCGCGATGGTGGTCTACCCGCCGGGTCGGGTTTGGCTTCGACGGCTGTTCTGGTTCCTTCGGGGTTCTCCCTTCCGCCTCTCTCGCGATCGCAGAGTTCGACCCCCGGGGGACTTGCGTCGGTTGCTGCGTCACCGGCTTCCTCTTCGGGTTTTTCGGGGTTCAGTGCCTTGGCGCCTACCCGAGCCCTCGCTCGATGTGTACACGGATGCGTCGTCTCTCGGCTGGGGTTTTGTGACCAGTGCTCACCAGGCCGGCCAGGGGCGTTGGGATCCGTCCTTCCGTCGAGCTCACAGTACGGTGCGGGAGTTCGCGGCAGTGTGGTTTGCTCTGGGGAGGATTCGGGTGGCCCGCGGATCGACGATTCGGCTCCATTCGGACTGCTCTCCGGTGGTTCATTGCCTGAACCGCGGGGGTTCGATGCGGTCCTTGTCTCTTTGGGGTTGGTCGCTTCGGGTGACTCGTCTGCTGAGTTCTCGGGGTTTGGCTCTCCTGGCGGTTCACGTACGGGGCGTGTCCAACGTCTTGGCCGACGCCCTGTCTCGCTTCGTTCCCCTCTCCACGGAGTGGACGGTCGACGACGAGTCCTTCCGTTGGCTTTGCCAGACGTTCGGGCGCCCCGAGGTGGACCTCTTCGCGTCGGCGTGGTCGCGGCGTCTTCCCGTTTATGCGGCGCCCTTCCCCGATTGCGAGGCCGTCGGGGTCGATGCCTTTCGGCTCGACTGGTCGAGGTGGGGGTTCCTGTACCTCTTTCCCCCGGTTCGGCTGTTGCTCCAGGTCCTGACTCGCTTAGAGACTTACCAGGGGAGAGTTGTCCTTCTGGCCCCTTGGTGGCCGGCCCAGCCTTGGTTTCAGGCGCTGGTTGCTCGGTGTCCGAACCCGAGGGTTTTCCCGCGGCTCCGCCTCTTTCAGCAGATCGGGCCGGTACGTCACGTAGCTGGTTCGATCTTCTCCTCGAGTCTTCGCGTATGGTTTTTTTGACTCGAGTCTATCATCAGCTCTATGGTGATCAGGTGGCCTCCTTGTTGGTGTCCCACCTGAGGGCTTCTTCTCGGCGGCAGTATGAAGTTTCCTGGCGGTCCTTCCGTTTCTTTTTGCGTCTTCGTCGTGTTAGCTCCTTGTCTGTTCGGGTGGTCTTGTCCTTCCTCTCGTGGTTGTTTCAGGACCGTCATCTTATGCCTAACACTGTCGCTTCGTATCGTGCGGCGCTGGCGGAGCCGCTTCAGCTTGCTTTCGGTATCGATGTTACGTCTGCGCCGTTTCGCAAGCTGTCTCGTGCATTGTTTCACCTCCGGCCTGCTCATGCGTCGCCTGAGCCGTCCTGGTCTTTGGACAGAGTGCTCGCTTTCCTTTCATCTCCTCGTTTCGTTGTGGCCCCTTCGGTCCAGGATTGTTTTTCCAAGGCACTTTTCTTGTTGGCTTTGGCCTCTGGGGGTCGGGTAGGGGAGCTTCATGCTCTCCTCCGGCGCAGGGGTTTCTGCTCTTTTGGTCGTGGTGATAGTTTTGTTCGTTTGCAGCCGTCTCCTTCTTTTCTGGCGAAGAATGAGACTGCTGCGTTCCGGAGGGGTCCATGGGTGGTTGATGCTTGGTTGGTCAGGCCGGGGGTGCATCATGTTTTGTGTCCGGTTGCGGCGCTTCGCCGTTATTTGCGCGCCACAGCTTCTGTGTCCGGGGACGCGCTGTGGGTTGATCCGGTTTCCCTTCTTCCCTGTTCGCGGGTTCGGGTCTCTCAGGTCGTCCGCAGGGTTATTAGGTCTAGCCAGCCTGCGGTCTATCCCCGTGCCCATGACGTTCGTAAGTTCGCGGCTCTTGCTGCCGTCTTTGGGAATATGTCTTGGTCTGATATTCGGGCGCGGGGATTTTGGCGGTCGAACAGGGTCCTGGCTGCTCGTTACCTTGTGAATGTCCCTGGCCCTCGTCGGGCCTGTGTTGCTTTGGGTCGGCGGTTGCAGCCAGTTGTCTCGGCTTCGAGTTGAGGGGTGAGCGACGACCGCCTCCCGGGTAAGTCCCTCTTTTTCTGTCTGTGGGTAGTTAGCTCCGGGGAGCCGACGGGGCTCCCCCCAGAAAACCAGCGTTGAATGTAATGAAACGCCATTTTCTGGGTGAGTCCCGGAGGCTCCCCGGCATCCCTCCCTCCCTCCGGTCGGCGGTTTTTCGCGTTTTTGACATCCAGCCTCAAGAACTGAGGTGTGGGTAGCCGGCGCGGGGGGTCTGGGGCTCCCCCTTCCCCCTCCCGGGGAGGGGGGAGCTGCGCAGACAGCGGCGCGGCAGTGTGTGACGTCACACTAATTTGCTTGTTTTCGGTTGGGGAGTTCTATCCACTAGTTCGGTATTAGGTAGCAATTTTAACCAGAATAGGGGTTTGTTTTGGGGCGCTTACCTTTCTGGGTGCCTGTTCCGGTCGATGGCAGACATAGAATGCTTCCAACTACACAGGGGCTTCTATAGGCCATTGCTCCCCTTGCCTCTCTGAGGGGGCCCGGTTCTGGCCGTGGTCCCCGGTAGGCCTAAGAACTCCATACACATGACTGATGCCAAAGTCTGACATTAGCATATCAGCCTGGGATAGCTCCGGGGAGCCTCCGGGACTCACCCAGAAAATGGCGTTTCATTACATTCAACGCTGGTTTTTTGTTTTGAAATATAAATTGTTGAGTTTTGAAACATTTTGACATTAACTATACCTGAATATTTATAAACAAAAAAACACCAGAACTATGTCTTTGACAATTGCACTAAGAAGTCTTTGCCAAAATCAGGTGCTCAGTGCAGTAGTTAAAAACTTAAAAGTTGTACCACCTCTGGTGCAAGATTAGGGACCCATAGCCTCAGAGAAGAAAATAGAGAGTACTCAGAGAAGGCCTTGAATAATAGGCAGGCTGTTTGTGTGTGTTTCGACGGTAAGCTTGCTGACACCAAATGTAGTTACCTAAGTGTAGTTACAGGATTAGAGCTACGCTCGTGGTGTCCCGTCTACCCAGCACTCTTTGTCACATAATGCTTTGAAACTACTGACGGTCTTGGCCGCCACCACCTTCTCACTTAACTTGTTCCAACCGTGTACCACTCTGTATGCGAAAGGAAATTTTTGTATATTTCTTTGGCATCTTTGTTTAGTTAGTTTAAATCTATGACCTTTTGTTCTTGAAGTTCCAGGTCTCGGGAAATCTTCCCTATCGATTTTATCAATTCCTGTTACTATTTTGTACATAGTGATTTTATCACCTCTTTTTGTTGTCTTCTAGTTTTGGCATATTTAATGCCTCTGACCTCTCCACATAGCTCTTGCCCTTTAGTTCTGGGAGCCACTTAGTAGCATGTCTTTGCACCTTTTCCAGTTTGTTGATATGCTTCTTAAGATATGGGCACCAAACAACCGCTGCATATTCTAACCTTGGCCGAACAAAACTCGTGAACAATTTCTTTAGTATTTCGCTATCCATGTATTTAAACAAAATTCTGAAGTTAGAAAGCATGGCATAGGCTCCTCACACAACGTTCTTTATGTGGGCCTCAAGTGATAGTTTTCTATCTAGAATCAACCCTAGACCTCTTTCTTTTATCAGAATTATATAAAGATTTCTCACATAATTTTTAGGTTGTGTGGGATCAATGTTCTATTCCACATTCCATAACATGGCATTTATTCACATTAAATTTCATTTGCCAAGTGGTGCTCCATATATTTATTTTGTCCAGGTTTTTTTGAAGGGCATGACAATCATCTAAATTTCTTATCCATCCCATTATCTTAGCATCATCAGCAAACATGTTTATATAATTCTGTATTCCAACTGGTAGATCATTTATGTAGACAATGAACATTTCTGGTGCATGTACTGTGGTACTCCACTTGTGACACTTCTCCAGTCCGATTGCCTCTGATTACTGCCCTCATTTTTCTATCAGTCAGAAAATTTTTCATCCATGTTAGAAGCTTACCTGTCACCCATCCAAAATTTTCTAGTTTCCAGAACAACCTCTTATGTGGAACTCTGTCGAAAGCCTTTTTTATGTCTAGATAGATGCAGTCAACCCAACTACCTTTTTCCTTTAAAATCTCTGTGGCTCAATCATAGAAACTGAGTAAATTCGATACACAGGATCTTCCAGATCGAAAACAATACTGTCTGTGTGATATTATATAATTTCTCTCCAGGTGTTCTACCCATTTAGTTTTTATTATTTTTTTTTTTTTCAATCCTTTCACTGTTACACTTGTCAATGATTCAGGTCTATAACTGAGAGGGGTGGGGTCTTCCCTGTTGCCACTTTTGTAGATTGGAACTATGTTAGCCTTTTTCCACATGTTTGCTATGACTCCTGTACACAGGGATGCCTGAAAGATCAGGTGAAGTGGAAGGCAGAGCTCAGATGCACATTCTCTCAGAACCCATGGTGAAACTCCATCTGGACCAACTGCTTTGTTCTTACTTAGCTACTTTAGCATATTTTCCACTTCATCTCTAGACACCTCTATACGCTCTATGATGTTCTCAGAAATTCTTATTGTGTTTGGTTCTCTTAAGATTTCATTTTGTATAAACACACTTTGGAACTTTTGGTTTAATGTTTCACACATTGCATTATCATTTTCTGTGAATCTGTTTCCTATTTTCAACCTCTGGATATTATCCTTTACCTGCAATTTGTTGTTTATGAATTTGTAGAATAGGCCCAGTTCTGTTTTACATTTATCCATTATCCCTTTTTAAAAATTTCTTTCTGCCTCTTCCCTTACTGCTGTATGGTTGTTTCTCGCATCTTTGTATCGCTGGTATGATTGGGGGTTTGGCTTCTTTCTATTTTGATACCTGCTTGATGGGGTTCTGCTCTTCTACTCCCCAAGCCCGGCCCGAAGCCAGGCTCGACTTGTGAGAGTTTGGTCCACCAGGCTGTTGCTTGGAGCGGCCCGCAGGGCCACATACCCACAACATCCCGGCTGATCCGGAACTTCTCTTAGAAAACAGTCCAGTTTTCTCCTGAAGATGTCCACGGTTGTTCCGGCAGGAACAACCGTGCAACCGTGCTCTGAAGGGGAAAGTGAATACTGAGCAGTACTCGAGACGGGACAACATAAGTGACTTGAAGAGTACAACCATTGTGATGGGATCCCTGGATTTGAAAGTTCTCGTAATCCATCCGATCATTTTTCTGGCTGACGCAATATTTGCTTGGTTATGCTCCCTAAACATTAGATCGTCGGACATCATTATTCCCAAATCCTTGACATGCTGTTTTTCTACTATGGGAAGATTCGATTGTGTTTTGTACCCTGTATTATGTTTCAGATCCTCATTTTTGCCATACCTGAAATTTATCACTGTTAAACATCATGTTATTTTCTGCTGCCCAATCGAAAACTTTGTTGACATCTGCTTGTAGTTTTTCAATGTCTTTCATTCCATTTTTGTGTCTTTTGGTCTGTGGCCCTCTCTCAATTTCTGTTGAACCATTCCTGTTTTCTGGCCCTGCATCTCTGTTTTGGTATGAATGTTTGTGTGCCTTCATTGTATATTTTGCAAAATTTGGCATACATTTAATTTACTTCCCTGTCTAGCAACAAGTCTGCCTAATTACTTATTAAAAAAAATTTGAAGTTCCCCATAGTGACCTCTCTCTCCTGAAATCAAGTTTATCAACTGTTTCAATGTCCCCATTTTCTGTGTGTGTGTGTTTGGAGGCTAAGCTTGCTGATACCATGTGTGTGTGTGTGTTTGGAGGCTAAGCTTGCTGATACCATTTGTGTGTGTGTGTGTTTGGAGGTTAAGCTTGCTGATACCATGTGTGTGTGTGTGTGTTTGGAGGCTAAGCTTGCTGATACCATGTGTGTGTGTGTGTTTAGAGGCTAAGCTTGCTGATACCATGTGTGTGTGTGTATTTGGAGGCTAAGCTTGCTGATACCATTTGTGTGTGTGTGTTTAGAGGCTAAGCTTGCTGATACCATGTGTGTATTTGGAGGCTAAGCTTGCTGATACCATGTGTGTGTGTGTTTGGAGGCTAAGCTTGCTGATACCATGTGTGTGTGTGTGTGTGTTTGGAGGCTAAGCTTGCTGATACCATGTGTGTGTGTTTGGAGGCTAAGTTTGCTAACACCGTGTGTGTACTCACCTGTCTAAATAATAATAGGGGTGTGTACCACCTCTGGTGCAATTGTAGGGACCCACAGCCTTGACGAAAATAAAGAGTATTCAGAGAAGACCTTGTGGATTCTCACTGAACACTAATCTTTTCTTCTCCTACCACCCCTCTTATTTTGTTTTATGCTGTATTCTATTATATATCATATAAATACATAGCCAAATGGCAATATTTATTATGTCTATACAAAAGAAGACATCCACTTTATTTTTTTCTCTCCTTTGTTTCTATGTGGATTTTGTTGTGACTAATGATTCTCCTCCTTCCCATCAACAGGTCTTCCTCACTGGGCTTGCTCGGTTTTTGTGTTACTGTGAGGGTGCCATCATCGTTTACCCTTCAAGACTGACTCATGCTGGCATTGCATTTGTGGACTTCCCTACACAGTAAACAGTCCTTCTCCATATGGTGATTGTCCAGGGCAAGTAGGGTGTGACTGCCATCTTGGAGAAGCAGGGTCTTTTAATATGAAGAATCTTCCGTCTTCTCTACTTACGCCAGCTTGTGCCGGCCTTGCATTCTTGTTACTTCATGGCCCTTGGGCCTTTTTTATTTATTTTACATAATAAATTTTTTGACTAATACCCGTGTTTCACAAGAGATCCTTAACATTTTAAGCACCAATTGTATTGACTAATGTACGTCTTGTAACCTTTAAGACATAAATAGACAAGACATAGATAAATGAGTGAATAATACTGAGTGACTAGGTTAGGGCGAGGAACATAGTACAGTGTCTGGCTTTGGAAGAATGCCTACTGTTTTAGAAACCTTATTGCCATGATCATAATCGTATGGGTTAAAAAGCATTTGTTGTCACTCCTACACTGTGGCTTGTTGAGCTTGAAACCTTTGCTCCTTGTTCGTGTTACATCTGACCTTTTGAAGAAATTGTATGAATCAATATCCTCCAAATTGTTCAGTATTTTAAAGGTTTCGCTCTATTACTCTATCATTTGCATATATCTAAGCATATAGATTAGATATAGATTTAGATTAGATTTTTTATTCAGGTAAAGGTACATACATTGCAGATGAGTTACAAAGGGAAAGACATTGACTAGAGTTCACTAGCTCTATTGGAAGAGAAACGTCTGCAAGACAAGTGTGGGCAAAAATTAATGTAGCTAAGGGGAGCAGAGCCCGGCCTTCGGCTCACAACGACCCCCAGGGTAAGGCTGAAGAACTAATACACAAGTGGAGTGATGCAGCATCATCCTCCTCCCTCCCTGCAGAAGTAAGCAGGGAACAGCTCCTCCGACATAATGACAGAAGGATTAGGATAACAAGAGCACAATCTAGTGATGACGAGTATGGGGAACCAATTACAGCCAAGGAAGTAAAGGGGGCTATGAAAAGGGTAAAAGTACAGCACCTGGTGAAGATGGCGTCACCTACGACATACTCAATGCACTGTGTGAAGTGTCTGGCAATCCACTACTCCACCTGTTTAACAAGTCATTCCTATGTGGAGTGTTGCCCACACAATGGAAACATGCAATAATGGTCCCAATACCGAAACCCAATGACCCTGGCAATTATAGACCTATCAGTCTCATGTAATGCACTTGGAAGATGCTTGAAAGGATCATCCTAAACCGACTATTGCACAAAATAGGCAAGATAGGGGAGGGGTCAATGGATTTGTTAAAGGACGGAGGACAGCAAACTATAGTTAATTACCTTGCTAATGATACAGCTAAGTACTCCCAACAAACTCGCACCTCGGGGCAAAATTTTAAAATTTAAAATACAATACCTAAAGCCACTAATACGCATAGCGTTTCGGGCAAGTATATACGAAGTAAAACCCAAACAAAGAACTGACTCCGTAGGACCCATAAAAGATGAGACTAACAATTTTAAGTTGTATCATAAAAGGGCGGCAAACACTCTCAATGAATACCTAACATCAGTGTTCACACTAGAAAGCTTGAATGACATCCCATCACCAACACAAATGTTTGTCGGAGGTAAGGAGAATGAATTAAGAGAAATACCAATTACACGCGACACAATCAGGAAGAGCATTGACAAACTAAAAGACTCAGAAGCCCAAAGTGTAAATGGATTTAAGTCCCAAGTCGTAAAGGAACTGGCAAATTAATTGGGTGGTTGTAGGTAGGAGCTGCCTCGTATGGGCCGGTGGGCCTTCTGCAGTTGCCTTTGTTCTTGTGTTCTTGTGTTCTTATGTTGAGTAGCAACATTTGCAAATTTGCAGATGATACAAAAATAGGTAGGGAAATTAACACGGAAGAAGACTCACTATCACTTCAAGTTGATCTAAATAGGGTTTTGAAATGGTCAAAAGATTGACAGATGCAGTTTAATGCTGATAAATGTAAAGTTTTGAGACTAGGTAATGATGATAGTTACAAGATATGAGCTAGATGGTGTTGAGATTGCGAAGTCGGATTGTGAAAGGGATCTGGGAGTTATGATTAGTAAGAATTTAAAACAAAAGGATCAATGCATGAATGCTCGTAATAAGGCAAATAGGACACTGGGATTTATTAATCGAAGTGTTAGTAACAAGACACCTGGTGTGGTTCTTCAGCTATATCTTGCTCTGGTTAGGCCCCATTTACATTATGCAGTTCAGTTTTGGTCGCCATATTATAGAATGAATATAAATTCACTTGAACGTGTCTAGAGTAGGGTGACTAAGTTAATTCCCCAAAATAGAAATCTTTTATATGAAGAAAGATTAACAAAGCTTAAATTGCATTCACTGGAAAAGCGAAGAGTTAGGGGTGATATGATAGAGGTTTACAAGTGGATGAATGGACATAACAAAGGGGATATTAGTAGGGTATTAAAAGTATCAACACATGACAGAACACAAAACAATGGGTATAAATTGGATAAGTTTAGATTTAGGAAAGACTTGGGTAAATACTGGTTTGGCAACAGGGTTGTTGATTTGTGGAACCAATTACCGCGTAACGTGGTGGAGGTGGGGTCCCTCGATTGTTTCAAGCGTGGGTTGGACATGTATATGAGTGGGTTTGGGTGGTTATAGATAGGAGCTGCCTCGTATGGGCCAATAGGCCTTCTGCAGTTACCTTTATTCTTATGCTCTTAATTCACTATGCTTGCCAGTGAAACTCCTTTTCAGAAAATCGCTGGACCATGGAATAGTTCCCCTAGTAATAGTTGAAGGTGATGTAGTGATCGAGTAATCCTTATACTCCATTATCTCATCATCATAATGGCATAACTAATTACACAAGCATTAATCCTATCCCTATTTACAGGTAACGGTTTTCCACCCTTCTATATCTTACTGTGAGGTGTCGTCACCGTACATAAGCAAGCGACTTGAGAATAGCACATTACGGGCTATTCATGCCCGTGCCACCTCTTGGGTGGCTTAATCTTTATAAATAAATCAGAATAGCACACACCACACGGGAGACATCTCCCGTCACGCAGGGTGCAGTCGCACCTCCACAGATCTCCAGTATCAGCTCTTGATATTGGTAATGGCTCAAAAGGGCCACCACTTACAGGGTATTCATGCCCGTGTCACCTCTTGGGTGGCTTAATCTTCATCAATCAATCGAATAGCACACAGTACAATCTCCAGTCAAGAATGTAGCACTCGGCGTGTACAGTTCTAATCGACCCAAGACGCTACAGCCTCGACACAGAGCAGACAGCAGACTACGACCGTTGTTCAGGTCCATGTAAACTACATCTACCCGAAGTCCTTCGTCTGAATAGCCAGTTACCAGTTACAGGAGATACTTTTTCACCCACATAGTTATTAACTCATGGAACCGCCTACCCACCGAAGCGGTACGTGGCAAAACGATGCTGATTTTCAAAATATACCTGGAAAAGATCATTCCTCCCTACACCTGGGGGGTACCTTCGTTAAAGTAAAAAGGTATACAGAAATAACAAAGAAAATAGATATGAATACTATTACCTTCGATGTTAGTAGTAGTTGTGCAAGTGAGGAGAAAGAAAAAATATTACGGAGTTCATGGATGAAAGTAGATTGATAATATTATCTTGGAACGTTAATGGATTAAAAACTAGAGCGGTGGATGTACACTATTATACTCTTAGAGAGAATATTAACATAGCAGCACTCCAGGAAACTGGGGATAGGGATGGTAACATTCTGAACATGAAGATGAACATGTTGAACATGAAGATGTTCAACTGCTGGGCGAGCCCTCTCCTACTCATCTGAGGGGAGGGAGATTAGATTATGCTTGTTTGATAAATGCTGAGGGCATAGAAGAGAATTGTCTTACTGTGGATGAAATGCTAAGAGATTTTGCATTACAAATACAGCTTAAACTAGATAAAAAGCATGCCTGCCTTCAGAGGAAAAGCTTAAAGTTTAATAAGGGAGAATTAAGGGGTCTTGTTGGTTATATTAAGTCTTGGTATGATACTTATAAGCCAGTTTCGGCAGAAGCATTTTATTAAGATTTAATTAAGGAGGTAGATGTATTTAATGCAACATTGAACCGGAAAACATCTGGTATAGAAAAGCATCCCCCCATAAAAGTGTGCGGAGAAGAGAAAGGAAATTTGGAGCAAGTATTGGCAGGAGTTTGCAGAGAAAGTTGGGAGTAACAAACTTGAAGGAAATCTGGCAAGACATAAATGAAATAAGGGGTAAAAAGCATAATTTTGTTGCACATCCTGACCAGTAAGGAATTGCAAAAGGTCTCGTAAATAAATGGGCGGAAGCTGCCAAACTTAGTTCATTTAATTACCCGCTGTAACGAGAGTCGTTTGATTCTTGGAAAGATCTAAGAAAGGATTTTATACTTACAGCAGGTAACAGTGGTGATGTCACTTGCACAGGTATTACCAGAGAAGAACTAATAACGGCGATTAAAGTTGGGAAATCTACCGCCCCTGGGGAGGATGGAGTAACTTATGAAATACTTAATGAACTTGCCATTATGACGAAAAGCCTGCTGTTAGACCTCTTTAATATTAGTTATAAAGAGGGCAGAATTCCCAGTAAATGAAAAAGAACTATGATCATCCTTATCCCTTAAGCCAATGGAGAGTACAGACCTGTGTCTTTAACCTCGTGTTTTTGTAAAATGATGGAGAGGATCATTTTAAATAAACTTTTGAATATAATAGGTGATCAGCTGTCTAATAATTTTTCGGGTTCCTCAGAGGAAAAAGTACCTCTGACTGTATTATTAAATGTCTAGCTAATGGTAATGATTATTATAGAATTTTTATTGATTTATAAGGAGCTTTTGATAAAGCCAACAAAGAGATTATTTTATATGAATTAGCTGGTCTTGGTGTTGAAGGGAGATTATTGCGCTGGATAGGGGATTATCTTCAGGAAAGGAAGGCTCAGGTGTGGTATCAAGGTTGTATGGTTCAAGGTATCAAGGTCAAGAACTCTGCACACCTCAGGGAGGAATGTTGAGTCTCACCCTGTTTTATGTACTAATGAATAAGATAGCATCTGAGAAATACTCAAATTGGGTAACTCCAATCATATATGCCGATGATATTTTGTTTCAGGGCAAAGATATTTCAAAGATTCAAACAGTGTTGGACAATTTCGGAAACCAGTGTCACCACATGGGACTAGTGGTTAATGAAGACAAAACTAAAGTTTGAATGTAGAAGTCGGAGGCCCATTATATTGGAAATAAACGGTAAAAATATAGAGAGAGTTAATATATATAAATATTTAGGCATATATGTTGGATATACCCATGAGAGTTTGGAAACTGAGATGAACAGACTGTTGAGTCAATGTCGGAAGAGATTACAACCTCTGAAGGCCTTGGCATGCTGTGGAAAGGAGTGGGAGTCCAAGTGCTACGAATGATGTACTTGAGTACTGTAAGATTTCTTATTGATTATGCTGCACCTGTCATTTCTTGTTTTGGTAAAGGTAGGATGGGCAAGTTGGAGAAGATACAAAATGAAGCCGTTGGGGGTCGTTGTGAGCCGCTGCTACCTTAATTTTTGCCCACACTTGTCTTGCAGACGTTTCTCTTCCAATAGAGCTAGTGAACTCTAGTCAATGTCTTTCCCTTTGTAACTCATCTGCAATGTATGTACCTTTACCTGAATAAAAAATCTAATCTAAATCTATATCTAATCTATATGCTTAGATATATGCAAATGATAGAGTAATAGAGCGAAACCTTTAAAATACTGAACAATTTGGAGGATATTGATTCATACAATTTCTTCAAAAGGTCAGATGTAACACGAACAAGGAGCAAAGGTTTCAAGCTCAACAAGCCACAGTGTAGGAGTGACAACAAATGCTTTTTAACCCATACGATTATGATCATGGCAATAAGGTTTCTAAAACAGTAGGCATTCTTCCAAAGCCAGACACTGTACTATGTTCCTCGCCCTAACCTAGTCACTCAGTATTATTCACTCATTTATCTATGTCTTGTCTATTTATGTCTTAAAGGTTACAAGACGTACATTAGTCAATACAATTGGTGCTTAAAATGTTAAGGATCTCTTGTGAAACACGGGTATTAATCAAAAAATTTATTATGTAAAATAAATAAAAAAGGCCCAAGGGCCATGAAGTAACAAGAATGCAAGGCCGGCACAAGCTGGCGTAAGTAGAGAAGACGGAAGATTCTTCATATTAAAAGACCCTGCTTCTCCAAGATGGCAGTCACACCCTGCTTGCCCTGCACAATCACCATATGGAGAAGGACTGTTTACTGTGAAGGGAAGTCCACAAATGCAATGCCAGCATGAGTCAGTCTTGAAGGGTAAACGATGATGGCACCCTCACAGTAACACAAAAGCCAAGCAAGCCCAGTGAGGAAGACCTGTTGATGGGAAGGAGGAGAATCATTAGTCACAACAAAATCCACATAGAAACAAAGGAGAGAAAAAAAATAAAGTAGATGTCTTCTTTTTGTATAGACATAATAAATATTGCCATTTGGCTATGTATTTATATGATATATAATAGAATACAGCATAAAACAAAATAAGAGGGGTGGTAGGAGAAGAAAAGATTAGTGTTCAGTGAGAATCCACAAGGTCTTCTCTGAATACTCTTTATTTTCTTCAAGGCTGTGGGTCCCTACAATTGCACCAGAGGTGGTACACACCCCTATTATTATTTAAACAGGTGAGTAAAAATAGGTGCTAACACACACGGTGTTAGCAAACTTAGCCTCCAAACACACACACACACATGGTATCAGCAAGCTTAGCCTCCAAACACACACACACACATGGTATCAGCAAGCTTAGCCTCCAAACACACACACACACATGGTATCAGCAAGCTTAGCCGCCAAACACACACACACATGATATCAGCAAGCTTAGCCTCCAAACACACACACACATGGTATCAGCAAGCTTAGCCTCCAAATACACACATGGCATCAGCAAGCTTACCCTCTAAACACACACACACAAATGGTATCAGCAAGCTTAGCCTCCAAATACACACATGGTATCAGCAAGCTTAGCCTCTAAACACACACACACACACACAAACGGTATCAGCAAGCTTAGCCTCTAAACACACACACACAAATGGTATCAGCAAGCTTAGCCTCCAAACACACACACACACTTGGTATCAGCAAGCTTAGCCTCCAAATACACAAACACACACAAACGGTATCAGCAAGCTTAGCCTCTAAACACACACACACAAATGGTATCAGCAAGCTTAGCCTTCAAATACACACATGGTATCAGCAAACTTAGCCTCCAAACACACACACACACATGGTATCAGCAAGCTTAGCCTCCAAACACACACACACACATGGTATCAGCAAGCTTAGCCTCCAAACACACACACACACATAGTATCAGCAAGCTTAGCCTCCAAACACACACACACACACATGGTATCAGCAAGCTTAGCCTCCAAACACACACACACATGGTATCAGCAAGCTTAGCCTCCAAACACACACACACATGGTATCAGCAAGCTTAGCCTCCAAATACACACATGGTATCAGCAAGCTTAGCCTCTAAACACACACACACAAATGGTATCAGCAAGCTTAGCCTCTAAACACACACACACAAATGGTATCAGCAAGCTTAGCCTCCAAACACACACACACACATGGTATCAGCAAGCTTAGCCTCCAAATACACACACACACACAAACGGTATCAGCAAGCTTAGCCTCTAAACACACACACACACACAAACGGTATCAGCAAGCTTAGCCTCCAAACACACACACACACACACACATGGTATCAGCAAGCTTAGCCTCCAAACACACACACACAGAAAATGGGGACATTGAAACAGTTGATAAACTTGATTTCAAGAGAGAGAGGTCACTATGGGGAACTTCAAAATTTGTTTAATAAGTAATTAGGCAGACTTGTTGCTAGACAGGGAAGTAAATTAAATGTATGCTAAATTTTGCAAAATATACAATGAAGGCACACAAACATTCATACCAAAACAGAGATGCAGGGCCAGAAAACAGGATTGGTTCAACAGAAATTGAGAGAGGGCCACAGACCAAAAGACACAAAAATGGAATGAAAGACATTGAAAAACTACAAGCAGATGTCAACAAAGCAGATTGGGCAGCAGAAAATAACATGATGTTTAACAGTGATAAATTTCAGGTATGGCAAAAATGAAGATCTGAAACATAATACAGGGTACAAAACACAATCGAATCTTCCCATAGTAGAAAAACAGCATGTCAAGGATTTGGGAATAATGATGTCCGACGATCTAACGTTTAGGGAGCATAACCAAGCAAATATTGCGTCAGCCAGAAAAATGATCGGATGGATTATGAGAACTTTCAAATCCAGGGATCCCATCACAATGGTTGTACTCTTCAAGTCACTTATGTTGTCCCGTATCGAGTACTGCTCAGTATTCACTTCCCCCTTCAGAGCAGGAGAGATTGCTGAAATAGAGGGAATACAGAGAACATATACGGCACGCATAGACGAGATAAAACACCTAAATTATTGGGATCGTCTCAAAGCTCTCCAAATGTACTCTCTAGAAAGGAGACGAGAGAGATACCAAATAATATACACATGGAAGATACTGGAGGGCCAGGTCCCAAATCTACACAGTAAAATAACAACGTACTGGAGTGAACGATATGGAAAAAAATGCAAGATTGAACCAGTGAAGAGCAGAGGTGCCACAGGCACAATCAGAGAGCACTGTATAAACATCAGAGGTCCGCGGTTGTTCAACGTCCTCCCAGCGACTATAAGAAATATTGCCGGAACAACCGTGGACATCTTCAGGAGAAAACTGGACTGTTTTCTAAGAGAAGTTCCGGATCAGCCGGGCTGTGGTGGGTATGTGGCCCTGCGGGCCGCTCCAAGCAACAGCCTGGTGGACCAAACTTTCACAAGTCGAGCCTGGCCTCGGGGCGGGCTTGGGGAGTAGAAGAGCAGAACCCCATCAAGCAGGTATCAACATAGAAGCCAAACCCCCAATCATACCAGCGATACAAAGCTGCGAGAAACAACTATACAGCAGTAAGGGGAGAGGCAGAAAGAAATTTTTAAAAAGGGATAATGGATAAATGTAAAACAGAACTGGGCCTATTCTACAAATTCATAAACAACAAATTGCAGGTAAAGGATAATATCCAGAGGTTGAAAATAGGAAACAGATTCACAGAAAATGATAATGCAATGTGTGAAACATTAAACCAAAAGTTCCAAAGTGTGTTTATACAAAATGAAATCTTAAGAGAACCAGACACAATAAGAATTTCTGAGAACATCATAGAGCGTATAGAGGTGTCTAGAGATGAAGTGGAAAATATGCTAAAGTAGCTAAGTAAGAACAAAGCAGTTGGTCCAGATGGAGTTTCACCATGGGTTCTGAGAGAATGTGCATCTGAGCTCAGCCTTCCACTTCACCTGATCTTTCAGGCATCCCTGTGTACAGGAGTCATAGCAAACATGTGGAAAAAGGCTAACATAGTTCCAATCTACAAAAGTGGCAACAGGGAAGACCCCACCCCTCTCAGTTATAGGCCTGAATCATTGACAAGTGCAACAGTGAAAAGATTGAAAAAAAAATAATAAAAACTAAATGGGTAGAACACCTGGAGAGAAATTATATAATATCACAGACAGTATTGTTTTCGATCTGGAAGATCCTGTGTATCGAATTTACTCAGTTTCTATGATTGAGCCACAGAGATATATAGGAAAAAGGTAGTTGGGTCGACTGCATCTATCTAGACATAAAAAAGGCTTTCGACAGAGTTCCACATAAGAGGTTGTTCTGGAAACTAGAAAATTTTGGATGGGTGACAGGTAAGCTTCTAACATGGATGAAAAATTTTCTGACTGATAGAAAAATGAGGGCAGTAATCAGAGGCAATCGGACTGGAGAAGTGTCACAAGTGGAGTACCACAGTACATGCACCAGAAATGTTCATTGTCTACATAAATGATCTACCAGTTGGAATACAGAATTATATAAACATGTTTGTTGATGATGCTAAGATAATGGGATGGATAAAAAATTTAATTGATTGTCATGCCCTTCAAGAAAACCTGGACAAAATAAATATATGGAGCACCACTTGGCAAATGAAATTTAATGTGAATAAATGCCATGTTATGGAATGTGGAATAGAACATAGATCCCACACAACCTACAAATTATGTGAGAAATCTTTATATAATTCTGATAAAAGAAAGAGGTCTAGGGTTGATTCTAGATAGAAAACTATCACTTGAGGCCCACATAAAGAACGTTGTGTGAGGAGCCTATGCCACGCTTTCTAACTTCAGAATTTCGTTTAAATACATGGATGGCGAAATACTAAAGAAATTGTTCACGAGTTTTGTTCGGCCAAGGCTAGAATATGCAGCGGTTGTATGGTGCCCATATCTTAAGAAGCACATCAACAAACTGGAAAAGGTGCAAAGACATGCTACTAAGTGGCTCCCAGAACTAAAGGGCAAGAGCTATGTGGAGAGGTCAGAGGCATTAAATATGCCAAAACTAGAAGACAACAAAAAGAGGTGATAAAATCACTATGTACAAAATAGTAACAGGAATTGATAAAATCGATAGGGAAGATTTCCCGAGACCTGGAACTTCAAGAACAAAAGGTCATAGATTTAAACTAACTAAACAAAGATGCCAAAGAAATATACAAAAATTTCCTTTCGCATACAGTGGTACACGGTTGGAACAAGTTAAGTGAGAAGGTGGTGGCGGCCAAGACCGTCAGTAGTTTCAAAGCATTATGTGACAAAGAGTGCTGGGTAGACGGGACACCACGAGCGTAGCTCTAATCCTGTAACTACACTTAGGTAATTACATATGGTGTCAGCAAGCTTACCGTCGAAACACACACAAACAGCCTGCCTATTATTCAAGGCCTTCTCTGAGTACTCTTTATTTTCTTCTCTGAGGCTATGGGTCCCTAATCTTGCACCAGAAGTGGTACAACTTTTAAGTTTTTAACTACTGCACTGAGCACCTGATTTTGGCAAAGACTTCTTAGTGCAATTGTCAAAGACATAGTTCTGGTATTTTTTTTGTTTTAAATATTCAGGTATAGTTAATGTCAAAATGTTTCAAAACTCAACAATTTATATTTCAAAACAAAAAAAAGTAATGAAAACATTACAAAACATTAAAATATAGCCTAATTAATTAATTAATAAAATAGCACAACTCTCAGAATGTCTAAAGGTGCTTTGAGCAATGAAGTAGTTAATTTTATATATATAATATTATATATATAATATATATTTACCTGTGATTACTGCTTAGCAAAAATTTGATCTCTGTGAAAATTGGTCTCGTCATTGCTAGGAGATATTTTAAGACCATGATATGCTGTGGATGGCACTGTAGTCTTCAAGTCATCAATCTAAAAATAGAGGTAATCTTTTAAAATGTAAATTTTGTATAAAAAAATGCAAAAATAAATTGCAAGAATAATATGAAGTTATTATACAATTTTTTTTTAATTATTTAAATATTTGTGAGACATTATTAAGAAATGTATGAAGTACAGATTCTCTAAGACCTGATATGTATCTGCTTATGTTCCACCACATTACATTCAGGGCTGAAGAGAAAACACAGCCAGTAAGGTAATGATCACTTAAGATGGACTGGGATGCTACATGTAGGTTGGGGCTAAGCTGCGTGAGGCTAGGATGCCCAGCCTGCCTTGTCTAGGCTAGGCTGGGCTAGGCAACACTAGGAAGGAGTTAACAAATCTCTGGAGTGCCTTACTTTTCCTGATATCCTTAAAAAAGCAAGAATGATGCCATTTTATAAAGGAGGCGAGACAGCAGACATAAACAATTAAAGAAAAATATCAAATCTACTTATACTTTCAAAAATATTTGATTTTTTTTTTTTACAAACATCTCTTCCTACTTTGTAAAATTCAACATGAAAACAAACACACACACACATCCCTAGGAAGCAGCCCATAGCAGCTGTCTAACTCCCAGGTACTTATTTACTGTTAGGTGAACCAGATATAGAGAATAACCACAAAATGCTATCTTTATAAGAACTATCTTGTAAAGCCACTAGTA